>NC_044064.1:15202444-15502444 GCF_902167405.1 Gadus morhua
TGTGTGTGTGTGTCTGTATTGTGCATGTGTTTTTGATTACTGTGTGTGTGTGTGTGTGTTTGAGTGTGGATGTGTGTATTTTGAGTGTTTTCATTGAGTGAGTGAGTGTTTTTGTGCGTGTGCGTGCGTGTGTGTGTGTGTGACAGCGGAGGGGGAAGCAGTTCCTGTACATCTGTCCTCCGCATTTCAAAGAAGTGGCGGTTGTTTTTCATAATCAAGCAAAAGGTATCTCCCATTGACCCCCCCCCACCCCCCACCCCCCCCCATCACACCCAACACCAATAACATCTCTAGTATCCTTCCTTCCTTCCTCTCTCTCTCTCTCCTCTCGTATCACAGCCACTGTGGCACGCAGGAAGTTTCCGGACACACAGTTTATCTGGGGCCATCTTTAATCAAACCCCCCTTATCGGTCACCATGGCAACCGCGCCAAACAGACCCTTTCTAAACAGAGGAAATGCTTGTACCAATTTGTTTTATTCTGGGTAAGCGTTTACTGTGCATGAACCAAAAAAAAGCAACACCTGTGTCACCCCGGTGGTGGTGAGCAGGCGGTAAGTGGCAGGCGGTCAGTGGCAGCCGTCCAGTGGCAGCGTTTCGTTTGTTGTTGTTATTGTTTGGCGCAGGGCCCGTGTGTTTTCCTCAAGCATCCCACGGAAGGCGTTGGAGGTGGATTGTTGATACGTGTCTCCAACACGGTGACACCTACGTCCCGGAGAGACCCTCACGTACATCATCTTCCCGGGCTCCTCATTTGATATTATTATTACACACGCACACACACACTAATACACACACACACAAACAACAACACCCTCCCCCGCCATGCCTTTGTGGGGACTAATGGGGTTAGAAAAACTAATAGGCCACTAAAAATACTCAAAGCCCAGTGTCTGGCCTGGTGGGGGGGGGGGGCTTTTTCCTGAGTTGCTTCCACGGAGTGTGGTGGGGCCATTGAGGAAAGAGGAAGTGAGAAGTGCCGGTGGTTTGAACACTTCCTGCGGGACGTTATAAAGAGCCCGGTCGGTGGTGGCGACCAGCAGTCAGAGCCGGGAGGTGGGCTGTAGCAGCGAGTCAACTTGTGCCCCCCCCATCACCCTCAGAGACACCTACTTCACAGCGTGGCGCACACCGACCCTCCGAGAGGTTTGACGTCCGCCCTGAGCGGGCTAGTTCTCGTCCCTGCTGGTCGGGGTGAGTGCCGCTGTGACATGTGTTGCTTCTAATGGGGGGTGGTGTTGTGGTGTTGTCTGGATTGGTTTGATTTGAATCATAGTGCCTCTGGGCGGTGCAGAGGAGAGTTGGTCGGACACAGTCCTGCAAATCTGCATGTTCTTCATTGCATTTTGATTAGATTGATTGACTGATTCGAAGTTTGGGTTTGGTTGTTTTGACAGGAAATTATGACTTATAGTTATTTTTTAACCATGCGTTAAGTTTTAACAATGTATCCCGGGATGGCTTGCGTTAATGTCCATGGAGTTATAACAAATGTGTTTCTGTGTTTATTCATGGCAAGTTGTTTTTGATTAAGAGTTAAGCAATCAGTGATCGGTGAGTCAACTATTTGACAGGACTAAATGCATGGTTGTTTTATTGTTGCACACAGGTACGAGTAGGGAGCTGGTCTCACCTAGCAGATGTGTCTGGGACACTCCGCTTTATTTATTCACCCCACAAGTCCCAGGTAGGTCATCTACAAGCTACACCAATGTGTGCACGATATAGCTCCCTTTTCACCCTAAGAATATCGCATACAAAGCTGAATGGTTTTAACACCTCTTCAATGTAGCCATCTTATTTTTTGGATATACGGAAAAGGTATAAATAAAGTAACAAAATGATCAAATATCGGCATGATTGTAAATGTAATACCTCTTCAATGTTTCGAAGAAAATAAGAAATTCATAAGAAAAAAAGCACGTGGTTATTTCTAAGTATCTCTCGTGCGGTCCGTCCACGACAGATGAGCACGAGGGAGGAGACGGCAGGACGCTGGACCGGCGGCTGGCAGGAGCAGCGCGCGGAGCCCATGGATGAGGCGGCGGGCGAGGGCTTCGTGAAGGAGTACACGCGGCACTCCAGCGACGTCCTGCAGAACCTCAACGAGCTGCGGCGGCGCCACCTGCTGACGGACACCACCTTGGTCGTGGGCGGGGCCCATCTACGCGCGCACTGTGCCGTACTCGTCGCCTGCAGGTGGGTGCGCGCGTGCGTGCGCAAGGACGCCTTGTGATGCGTGTTTCGTTGTACTTCGCCCCCTTCTGCTCTTTATTTTTCTACTTTCGTTTGTGGTGCGACTCGTTGCTACCAAGCTATTATCCTGCTGAACCAGTCATCTCTCCAGGGACCCCACCACACACACTCAAGAGTCAGCACACACGACAACAGAGGAGTCACGTCTGTTATTGTTCCCCCTGACACTTCCCCCACTCGGCGGCTTCCTGTTTTCGGCTTATCGAGCTCATGATAGTCATCCTCCTACACTCCCTTTTTCAAAGCTCTTTCCTGTGCTGCTCGCTTGACCCTTTGACCAGTCTCAGACCTTTATGGTCTATCTTCTCTTTATACCCTCTCCTTGAAGACGAACGACTCCCACATGAACTCATATGAGGTGAACTTTATTTGCTACTATTTGGGTAACTACACACTTATCGCGAGCTGTGTAAGAACATCTGAAACACATGAAGCGCTCAACGATTTCAAAACGATCCATTAAACCTGGGCCCTATTTGAAGACCTCACTTCACAACACCGATGGTGTTCATAATGCATTGTGGGTGATGCAGTTATCACATGAATACTAGTTAATTGAAAGCTCCCACATTATACTGGCAGGTGTGAGTGTGATTAGCCGTACTAAGACGTTTAAAAAATGAATAAAAAATCTGCCTCTTCTGACATCAAAGATGGCCGTGTCCACCTAGATGTATGCTGGATAGATCAGTCTACCAGCCTACCCAGTTGACTGTAGCAGACGTTGCTCATCTATCCGTCAAACATCTAAGTGGACCCACCCGCCACTTGTGATGTCAGAAGAGGCAGATTTTTCAAAACGGCTTGTAACGGCTAATCCCACTCACACCTGGTGGTATAACATGTCACCGTTAGGTTGTTGTTAGAGAACCAGCCCTGACAACGCAAACCCGTGTCGGACATTCAGCGTCTACGGATTAAAACCATGTGTAAACAGCAGACCACCCATCCACACGTCACACGTACAATCCTCACCATCGGGTCATCATCTTCTGTTATTACTGTAATACAAGTCGTTAGGGTTTTGACAATGTCCTTTATCTTCATCCTGATTCTATGCAAAGCAAGTTGAGCTGCAATCCCTGTACGAAAGGTGCTGCATAACAAAAGTATACCTTACTCACTGACTCACCCATCGCTCCGTCTCATCCCCTCTCCCCCAGCGGGTTCTTCTACTCGCTGTACTCGCGGCGCCTGTCGCTCCAAGGCGGCGCTGCGGGCCTCCAGCCGCTGACGGTGGCGCTGCCCGGCGGCCTGGACGTGGCCAGCGTCTCCCTGCTGCTGGACTTCATGTACACGTCCCGCCTGCCGCTGAGCCACCGCAGCGTGGCCGGCGTGCTGGCCGCCGCCACCCACCTGCAGATGGAGCACGTGGCCGACACCTGCCGCGCCTTCATGCAGCTGCACAGGTGAGGGGGGCGTGGGCCGCGTCCTGTGGGCCCCCGGGGGGCCGTGGTTCGACGGTGGAGGGGGTCGTGTTGAGGACGGGGTTTGATGGGAGGGGTTTTGGGGGAAAACGGCTTGATCAGTGGACCGGGTTCTTAAAGGTGACACATTAGACCACCAGGTGTGAGTGGGATTAACCGTTACACACCGTTTTGGAAATCGGCCTCTTCTGACATCACAAGTGGGCGTGTCCACCTAGATGTGTGACGGATAGATGAGCAACGTGTAGGCTCACTGGGTAGGCTGGTAGACTGATCTATCCAGGACACATCTAGGTGGACAGGCCCACTTGTGATGTCTAATGTCTACGGCTAATCACACTCATACACCACGCATACACTCACGATCACTGCCTTTCAGTGGGTTTGTGTGGCCAGTCGGGAGCTCCTCCACTTCGAGGAGTATTCTCCTGCAACCTGGCTGTAGAGTAGGAGAACACTTCAAATGTGTTCATTTGGATGAACTGAATAAACCGTTCTATGCAAAATTGAGATTTGATGTGAGTGAGACCTCCAGGAGGTTCTGGAGAACCTTTACAGGGAATTCAATGATGTTAACATCAAACACAGAAATGATTATGGAAAGCATAGAGCAAGCATCTGTTAGTGCCAGTGATGCCATTTAGTGTATTCTGATGATGATGAGATATGAAAAAGGTGCACCCCAAAATAATTCTTCACTCACCCACAGATTCGATTTTTGCTACTCACTAATGTACATATTGCGGGTTTCTGATTGGTTGTTCTTTGTCCAGGGAGCAGATGGGTGCTGAACACCCTCAAGTGGAGCTGGACTCCAGGGTGTCTGTCGTCTCCGTAGGCCCCCGAGGAGGAGGGGGCCTGCCCCCACAAACCCTCCAGCTCACGCCCAGCGCCCCCGGGCCACTGCCAGCCCAGGCAGCCAGGTACCCAGATGGTTGTGTGTGTCACTATGGGTCTGTGGAGACCTTTACCCTGTTTACAATGCAAAGGGGTCTAAGGGATACGGGTGGGAACTGTAGTATGGGGATTTGGGATGAAGGTTTATGTATCCTGGGTTACCTCTTCGATTCATCTTAAAGCTACCCTCATTAAAATGCCATGTAGGTGTGTGAGCGTTTTAAGTGTGATGTTAATCGGAAAGACTGTGTGTGCTGGCACTTATGTTTGTTGGTGATGGGACAATGTGTGTGTGTGTGTGTGTGTGTGTGTGTGTGTGTGTGTGTGTGTGTGTGTGTGTGTGTGTGTGTGTGTGTGTGTGTGCGTGTGTGTGTGTGTGTGTGCACTATTTTTATGTGACCGGGGGATGTTTGTGCAGGGGGTGGGGGGTGGGGGGGTCCGGGGAGCGTGCCTGCAGGTGCGAGCGCCTGTTTGCGTCTGCCTTTGTCTGATAACGACACAGCCCTTACATCACTTCCTGTGTTGTTCCTCCCGCTCAGGTTCCCCCGGGAGGCCGGCCTCTCCGTGAAGCCAGGGGCTTTCCCGGCCGGCGAGCCCAGGCCCAAGGAGATGAAGCTGGAGCGGCGGTCGCCCCTAGCGGGCTGCCCCACCCCCTCCCCCGACAGCCCCACCAGCCCCACCCGCTCCGGAGGCCAGCCCAGCTCCCCCGCCGAGTCCAACACGTGTCACCTCGCGGTACGGGACCCCCCCCCCCCCCCCTGCACAGAGCAGGACCAGGGAACAGATGCTGCTATTATAGCTTCATTCACAAAACGATCTAGTCGCTAATAAAGGGTCAAAAGATGCTTACAATATTTTTTATGCTACTTAACTTTTTTTTTTTGAGAGAGTAACTTTGAAACATTGCATTGTATTAATTTTTTTATTTCTTTCCTTAAGGGTGTGACCAAGCCTCCCCCCGACCCCAAGGCCTGTAACTGGAAGAAGTACAAGTACATAGTCCTCAACCCTCTCTGTGCCGTCCCCACGGTGAAGGAGGAGGAGCCAGGAGAGAGGAACACGTCCATCTCCCAGAGGACCGCTGTGTCATCTGACGCACCCACAGAGGCGTGGCCTGGAGAAGTGCCCGGTCAGATTGATAGGTGGGCTCACGGATAAAACACACATCGAGCCTCATGCTTTTCTTCAGCCGTGAATCTGATTGGAAAGTCTCATTGTGAAAGACGGCAGGGGCGTGTCCACTTTGGGGTGCAGATTCCTCCCTCCCAAAAATAACACATTTGATTGGTCACCTGCAACACCCACTCAATAAGTTCACCGTTCTATAAACGCTGGCGGGGTTATGCTACCTAGCACCCTGGACCCGCCCTCTGACCGACCAATGACGTTTGTGTTTCAGACAGGGGCGGGCCTCCTGCTACGAGGGTTCTGGCCAAGCCCCTCCCCTCGGACCACCCCCCTCTGTGGAGGTCTCCCAGGGAGCGGCGTGCTCCTCTCTCCCCCTCCCCCCGCCGGCGCCCGCCGCAGACCACGCCCACCCGAGCCAGCGCGCGTTCAAGCGGGAGGACGGCCACGCGCCGTACCTGTACTCCGGGAACGTCATCGGCACCAAGGCGCTTATTGCCGGTGAGACGCCATCTTGATTATCATCATCATGCATGCAACAATGTCCATCCATCCGTCCACCCCTTTACCCATCATATATATCATATATATCACATATACAGTATATATCACATCCACCCATCTATATATGTACCAACATCCACCCATCCATCTATAGTCCACCAGCATCACATCCACCCCTCCATCTACACATCCCCCAACTCTCCACCCAGCCCTAACCTCAAACACTAGATGACCCCCTTTGCCGTCCCCCCTTTCTCCGCAGCAGGGGACAAGCCGTACCGCTGCAACGTCTGCAGCGCCCAGTTCAACCGCCCGGCCAACCTGAAGACCCACGCCCGCATCCACTCGGGGGAGAAGCCCTACCGCTGTGACACCTGCGGCGCACGATTCGTCCAGGTGAGGCAGCAGCTGCGCAGGGGACTTCGACTGCGATCAACTTGTGGTACCATCGAAAGGGGGGAAAGTTACTGACTTGCAAAGCAGGTCATGAACAACAGAATAATAATACAAACCACGATTACTTTTTGGCTTGGCATTGAAAACCACTGTCACAGAGCGACCCTAATGCTTGAGATACGATGACACTGTTTAAATTCGGTATTTCAAAGGATTAAAGAGAGAGATTTGATATTCAGAAGATGATAGTTATGAAACTACCTCTGCACGTCAGAGGCGAATCATTTGGACAGTGAAGTTATATCTCCCCCTCTCCCTCCCTCTCCCTCTCTCCCCCCTCCCCCATCAGGTAGCTCACCTGAGGGCCCACGTGCTCATCCACACGGGGGAGAAGCCCTACCCCTGCCACACCTGTGGCACCCGCTTCAGACACCTGCAGACACTCAAGAGCCACCTGCGCATACACACCGGGGAGAAGCCCTACACGGTGGGTTGCTCACACACACACACACACACACACACACACACACACACACACACACACACACACACACACACACACACACACACACGCGCACACACACACACACACACACACACACCCTCACACACACACACACTCACTCACACACACACACACACACATCTCTACTCTACACACTCAAACAGAGACCCTACTTTATTGGTACCAATGCTTGGTCGTTACAGCTACAAGAGACATTAGGGTCGTAAAGTCTTAAGGCATTTATTTCAATTCATCATTCATTTATAAAAAGATGTGCTACAGCCGAAATCAGTGAGTCAGAACACGACCACGAGGTCAAACCCTTTTCTAAAGGCCATTGTATCGCTGACCATCTGATGTCGGGGCTAAAACACTAGAGCTCTGGTTGAGAGTAGAGCGGGCGTATGTCGTTAACAAGTCTCCAGATAAACACCACTCTTCGGTCTGACCCAGTGGACATTGAACCACGATGCGCTCCTTTGTGTCCATGCTGACCTTTTGACCCCTCCCCTCCCCCGCGGCCTGCAGTGTGAGCAGTGTGACCTGCACTTCCGGCACAAGAGCCAGCTGAGGCTCCACCTGCGGCAGAAGCACGGGGCCATCACCAACACCAAAGTGCGCTACAAGGTCCTGTCGGAGGGCTACCAGCCCCTCCTGCAGGCCTGCTGAGGGGCCCCCGTAGCTGCTGGGGCCCCGAACCACGGCGACCACACCCACCACAGTGACTGAGGCCACGGGGATGGCGTGACGGCACAGAGCTGGAGAGCGTGTTGTGATGTGAGAGTGGGAGGATTCCGGGGATAAGGATTCAGTAATAGTGAAGGACGCAGGAAGAGAGCAGAGAAGTTAGACGGCAAGAATGTGAAGGGACCCGCTTGATGTCAAAATGCAGAAAGCCTAGGGTTGGTATATGAGAAAGAGCAGCGGAGGTTTTTTTTAAATGAAGCGATTTGTGGAGGGAAAGTGAAAGCAAGTGCGAAGACTGGGAAAGGGGAGACGCAGCGCAGAGGGTCAGATATGCTGAGTGTGCGCCGATGAAAAGTATGAAGCAAGATGGCACAAAGTGCAGTGAAGACTGATAAAGCATGTTGGGAAGCAGAGGTGTTGAAGGAAGGACGGAGGAAGTGAGGAACATAGTCAAGGCTTGGTTTTAGGAAGAAATGTATTACTGACATTTATACATTTGGAATAATCAATCACCATACGACTAATTGGTTGGGATCAAAGTTATTTGATCAGGGTTTTAGTGTTGAAAGTGTTTATAATCGTAAATGTCTGAAGTAGCTTTTAGAACAATGTTAATATTTCACTTGTATTTTGTATAGTCAGTGAATATTCTTTCATCATCTTAAATGGTAATTTAATTAATATTTTATTGTTGAGTCTCATGGCCTGGGGCCTGAATGTTGGATGTCAAATTTGGCAGTTTAATTATTTGTACCAGTTCCTATTTAAAAGACGTCTACAAATCAGTAACTTCTTTATAGTCCAAGCTGGCAAAGGACTGAATTGTCTTGTACATAAAATGAATAATGGAATAGGAGATATTGTAAAAATGAATAAGGTCGATTTATAAGCAATAAGAAAATACATTTGTATTCCGCATTAATGTAGAGTTCTTTTGCTGGACAAAGACAGTTTTTTGATACAAATAAAATTATATCTCTTTGATAATTTGGGAAAGAGTGTTGGTCTTCTTTTGTACCAGGCAGAGATGGGACAAAGTCACTGTTTGGCAAGTCCAAAGTAAGTCCCAAGTCTTAGCAGTCAAGTCTGAGTCGAGTCCCAAGTCAAGACAGGAAAAGGGAACATCAAAGCCAAGTGGAGTCCAAGTCCAAGTCCCAAACTCTTTCAAGTCCTGAACAAGTCACCATGTTTTTTTTACTTAATGTCATTATTCTATTGATCATTATTTCAACATCACTCTAATGTACAGTGCCATTATGGAAGAAATTAACCCTACATTTTATGGTAAACTATGATTATTATTACGCCTATAAAACATATATATACTTTAATGGTGGAAGGTAGCTGATCACCTCTCCCCTATAAGTTAGGTTTGACATGGCGCCAGGGAGCAGGTTCACTCTGTTCCTATCTTGGGTGCTTTTTCAAGGGTAAAGCTCACATGTACACCATCGTTCCCTATGCATAATGGTTGATGTATGTTCAAGGGTAAAGCTGTGACCTGGAAAAATATGCTATGTAGATCAACATTTGTGGTTAATGAGTGGTCAAGGGTAAAGCTGTGACCTGGAAAATGTGCTATGCAAATCAACATTTTATGCAAGTCCGACCTCCTAATATGTAAGGATTGGGTGTATAAGGAGCAGGACGAGAATCATTCGGGAGTGTCTTTGCAAACCTCACTCGGCTTTGTTGTCTCTCGTTTGCGGGTTACTCTCCATCAATACTTGACCCGGACTCTCCGATTCCTCTTGCGTATAGCTAGTTGAAGTGAATTAGATAAGTCGTTAATAGATTCCACGACACCATTTCTTATCAATACAGTTCTAATATGTTCATTGTTTCTGTCTTCAAATGTGTTATGATATGTGCATGTGCCGAATTTTTTGTAGTATTTTGGTAGTAGTAGTAATGGTAGTAATGGTATTATGCATGAGGTATGATATGCAACTTAAACTGTAATTCTGAAAAAAGCATAAATTATCTCGAAATTACGTTTAGATATTATTGAAGATACTGAAGTGTGCAGATTTGTGACATTTTTTGAACAAAGGTAAACGGTTGAAAAATTATTTAGTTAATTTACGATGTCTTAAAGGGATACTTCACCCATTCAGAACCGGCTTTCTACCATTATAAAATCGCTATTGTAATATAAAAAATAAGTTTTTTTTCCCTCAGTCTAACCCGTCTTCCCTTGGCCCAGCTTTCCTGATCTAATGTCCTCCCGAGATGACGTCAAATGACCCGTTTGACTCGGGAGAACCTTGCTCGCCTGCTAGAAGGGCCGAGGACTACAAACCCCTAGTTCAGCAAATTTGTGAGCCCACCAATAAGGAATGAGGGGGGGCAGGAGCTCGCGTACGAGATGTAAACACAATGTCCGCCATGTTTCTTCCCCGCAAGAACAAATTTGCAATGTGTAACAGCCAAAGTGGATTTTGAAAATCTATTGTTGGATTTGGACATTCAGCGCTATAAGTACGAGCCACAATACAGCCAGGAAGAATTGACACAAATAGAGGGGGAGGCTGCTGCGGCTGCAGCTGAACAAGCCTTGCCTGTTGCCGAGGACGAGGAGCCGGAGCTTGCCGGTTATTCTCTGTTCGCCTATAGACTCTAACACAGAGTCCCTGTGCTGCAGCGAATTTCAGCGATGCCAGTTTCTTCTAGAATAAATGGCTGAATCTGGCGTGGAAGAGGCCATGTGTGTAACCTCTCACCCAGGCTTTACACCTCATCTGATCAGTTGGGTATTGGATACATATTTCCGGACCCAGAAAGTGAACTGGAAACGCTAGCCAAAGCCCGCCGGGAGAAACAGACGTCTGAGCAAAGAGTAAGTGTTGTTGTTTTTTACTATCACATTGGCTACAATAGTTTTGAGTCCCGGGGAACGTGACAATGTAGCCTAGTTATCCGAAAGTAGCCGATCTTATTGGCAGAGCATAGGCTATGTTACGTTAGCTGGAAGTCTGTGTAATGATGTATAGACTACTCAAGGCATAATTTTTATATTGCGTTGCTAATGTTCTCTTTCTTTCTTAGACAGTATTGGCCTTCTGTGTTGTCCAGGCCATCTGAGCTAATCACCCAGCACAAGATGGGCAGTACCGTGGCTACCAGGAGACAGATGCTCAAGATGAGCTGTGACTATTTTGACTACCCCACACGTTTTATTTTTGTAAATAGTTCGATTTTTTTCATGAATAAAACCTAAAATTCATGTTGGTTGTTGTGATTTGTTTACTAACCCAAGTGCTGTTATACTAAAGTAGGCCTACTGTATACGATAAACACTTATTTCAACTGGGGAGAAAAGGTTGAGTACAAATACTTGATATGCTGAGCTACTGTAATTAGCAAATGTTCGTATGCTGTACAGTAATATACAAATGATGCGTTTGAAAAAACGAGGGCAGAAGTCTAAACCAGTCAACGTATCACGGGGATATATTTACACAAAGTTTGCTCGCACTACCACTCGCGCTACCTTCCCCCTCCAACAGGAAACAGGCGGGCGGTGAAGCGAGCGCAATGCACTGTGGTAGTTTGAGGATTTCTTACTTTTGAGCCAGAGAGACACTTTCTGCCTTTTCTCAGGCTAGGATGAACCGATTTCAATTACTTTTTGCACATTTATAATACGTAGAATTATTTACTTCGTATAACCTTCATATCTCCACCAGTGAAGTATCCCTTTAAGTGTCAGAGGCATGCCAGACGGCTTCAATGGGACCAACTCAAAACGCAGCCGATATGAAACTAAAACTATTATTCTGAATACAGTATAAATGATATCGAAATTTTGTTTTGATATTATTGAAGATAGAGGTGTAGATTAGTCTTCGCTCGCTGTTTTTTTTCTTTCATCTTCACGGAAATGAACACATCTTGGGTGTCTAGCCCTCCAGGCGGGAAATATGTTAGATATCTAAAACAATAAATGTTTTTGACTCAAGACATGTCGAGTCATTACAAGTCAAAGAGGCAAAGTCTGAGTCAAGTCTCAAGTCAATAGCAGTCAATTCTAAGTCGAGTCGCAAGTCATGCGTAATTTTGTCAAGTCGAGTCTGAAGTCATCAAAATCATGACTCGAGTCTGACTCGAGTCCAAATTATGTGACCACCATACGACTTGTGAGTCCACATCTCTGCCGTGAGGTCTGGTGGGGAGGAAACAACAACGCTCAGGGCAGGTGTTTCCGGTGGGGCACCATTCGGGGCTGCACAGCCTTGCCAGTGTGGGTTCCTCTTGTAGGGAGTTACAATAGAGGAGGTGGTAGTGGGGCCCTGCCTCACTCTCTCAGCCTCTGTCATCATACCCCTTTCCCTTGTCTCCCATGAGTTGTGGCTACAAGCCCATTGTCTTGGTTTTTCAGACAAACAGGGGGGGGGGGGGGGGTGATGAATGGGGGGCTTTCCAATGAGCACAACCATCCTCTCTTATTTGTGTTTGCCAAATTACCATAAGGGCATTTTTGTCCCAAATGTCCCCTCATTATTCATGGGAAGAGGTAGGACAGTAAGGTCAGAGTTATTTCCAAATGAATGAGCACATGATTCAGGCCAATACTCGAATAGCTGATATGTGATTGTAAATGGCTAGCCACTTGTAAGGGGAATTAGTATTTAGTATCTATAGGGCTGGACTGAACCATATTTAAATCTTACTCATGGTTAAGATTTAGTTATGGTTCTGTAGTCCAACACATCCATCCTCTCACACCACTCAATACATCTAAATGTCTCACAATAGCCTAGCCTCCCCTTCACACACACACACACACACACACACACACACACACACACACACACACACACACACACACACACACACACACACACACACACACAATTCAGATTTAATAACAACTTTGGCATACCCATGAGATAATAAAAAGTGACAAAGGAATGATGTGAAGGAGAATTCATTCAGATTCAGGAAAAGACAACCTTTGTGCTAAAATTATCCGACTTCACACTACGTCATTGTGCGACGGCGGATATAAATGTGGAAGCCCCCATGAAAAAAACGCAACGAAGACCAATCACAAATGGGATATAAAGAAAATTGTTGTAACATGGATCATGGTTGCTCACGCTCACATTAATGTCCACTCATATGCATGGACATGATAGTAATTGGGTTGTATCATGAACATAATTCATTCATGTAATGTAATTGATTGTCTGTTTTTAATGAATGGACGAATGGTGCGTCGTTTTGAATGTTCCTCCTTTCCTTGCGTAAAGGATGGTCAAGTGTAACCTATGCTAAATGATAAGAAAGTAAGCACTGAAGCACCTATCCTTAATATGATGATAACTCTACCTGCTCTTATCAAGGCGGCCACTTAGATACTTCCGGATCATTGAAGTCAGTTAGGAACCTTCCTAAGCCCTAAAATACTATTTGAACGCAGCCCGGCGTTGTGCACGTGCGCACAGCAATTGTGCGCATGCGTAGTAGTGTGCTTTTGAACTGCCTGTTTACAGTCGGCGAATGGTTAAAATAATAACACTACGATACGGACCCATGGGTTAAGATGATCAGAAAGACAGGTGGAGACAGCCTGAATTTGGGAATAACATGAATCAGCGGTGTCGGTGACGCGGTCTCCGAGGTTAAGGCAACTTTGATCGGCAGGAATCTTTGAGACCGTTTAGAACGTTTTCATACGTTTTCCATGCGTGCCTGTAATCCACGGCTTGTCCATTATCTGTCATTTATTGTCTCGTTTTAGTTTAAAACTCATCATTAATCCCCCTACGGTGACCGGAGGATGGGCTGGCCAGAACGGGCGACAGGAAACGGTAGACGCCGCCGGTGTTGTACCGCTTACAAAGCTTTGACAGGGAAAACACTTTCTCCATAGGGATGCGAAACTAGGTTATTGCAAAGGGTTATTAACATACTTATTTATAACCGAAATTCATTTTAAAGATATTAAATACGGGCAATGTGTGTGTATTAATCAGGTTTCCATTTTGTAATATCTGGCTTTGTGAAAGCGAGATAACAACTAGAGCACTTGACAGCCGGAGAAAAGGACCCGTGTAAACAAGTGTTATTTGCATAGAATCCAGGGTGTCATGCCCTTTGAGTTGAGACGTGTTGCACACTCCGTTACGAGGACTGAACCATTGCACGGAGTGCAGAGATAGTGGTGGTTAGGCGACATACTGAAGGGGTCTCTCGTGTATTTCGCAGGCTTTGGATCAGTTCGATTATCGATCATTAATTGCTGGTGGTGTCACACGCCTCTCCCATCGCAGGTAAGGTTTAAATGGGAAACAAAGCGATATCATTTCGCAAAATTACTTTTAAATCTAGTTTTTGACACTAAATAAGCGGAATATAACTTTTGCACATCGCGTTGCTATTTAACAAATGACTTTCACTTTCAATTTGACTTAACTGGTATTTTAAAGTCAAAGCTATACATTCAAGCATGCGTGGATTTAGTGCTTATGTGTTAGTCCGGTGCAATCATTCATAGAGCCGACTATCAAGGCGTCAATCTAGTCAAAGAAAAAAAAAAATAGCATTTTGTGTGTTTATCATTGCTATTTGTCTTTTTTTGTTGTAAATTAGCAGATAGTTGTTAGGCCTCTTGCTCAAGAATGCCTACATGTAGGCTGCCGACATGTGGTTTGAACCCACAACCTTATGGCTGGGGGTCAAACACACTAACAACTCTAAATCGGCCTCAACTCTTCTCAACATTTCATTTGAACCGCAACAAAGTTGGAGGAAAACCGATTTAAAGTAAAAACAGGCATCAAAATGTACACATTACATTTTCTTTTTTAAACACACTATTACATCTCCAACAAAACGTTTGAAACAATCCACAATTTTTACCCGACTTTACCCCTGTAGCCATGGCTACGGCGAGGGTAGAGCAACCAGCACGGAGCCCCGGGGCGGAGCGAGCAACCCCGGGGGCCCTAGCCCAGGATGGGGCCCTAGCCCAGGATGGGGCCCGCGGCTGGGTGATGGTCGGGGCCTTGTTCGTGTGCTCCACGCTGGTGTTCGGGCTGATCCGGAGCCTGGGGGCGTTCTTCGTGGAGTTTGTGCAGTACTTCCAGGAGAGTGCCCAGGCCATCTCGTGGATCACCTCCATCGGCGTGGCAACACAGCAGCTCTGCAGTAAGCACCGCAACCGGGACTCTTGTCTGTCTGTCTGTCTGTCTGTCTGTCTGTCTGTCGCGTACACGTGTATACTTTGCATGTGGGGATGTATTTACGTATGTTTATCTGTTACTTCCGTTGTATTTGCCCTCATGTGCCCGTCTGTCCGTCTGTCCGTCCGCAGGTCCGCTGGGGACGGCGCTGTGCAACGCGTACGACGCCCAGCGCGTGGTGATGGCGGGGGGCTTCCTGGCCAGCCTGGGCCTCATCCTGGCCTCGCAGGCCCGCTCGCTGCCCCACCTCTACCTCACCATGGGCCTCACCTCAGGCACGTCCACTCACAATGCACACTGCTTTGAAGGGCTGACCATGGTCCCACGTCGACGCAACGCAACGACCGCGTAGACGCTTCGACGCAGCCGTGAAGCTGTTTCGGTTCTGCCTCGGGTTTTAGTGAGCGGACCAATCACGGCCCTCGCCGCTGCGTCGCCTCGACACAAGGTTACCATTTTTTGGGAGGCGCACGTCAGGCCCTTATGATGGACGCAAGGAGGGTCCGCAGCAACGTAACGGGTCCGTAAACCCCCTTGCGTTGCGTCGACGTGGAACCCTAATCTGCCCTTTAGTCTGCCGACCACGGACCACGTTTCCTCTACGTTTGGGCTCCCTCAATGAGTGAGTCTGATCGATCATTGAGTTGATCCATTGTCGTGGTCTCGTCCTCCAGGCCTGGGCTGGTCCTTGGTCTTCACCCCCATGGTGGCCACAGTCATGGCCCACTTCACGCGCCGCCGCACCCTGGCCCTGGGCGTGGGCTTCACGGGCGTGGGCGTCTCCTCCTTCGTGTTCGCCCCGCTCTTCCAGTACATGCTGGACAACTTCGGCTGGCGGGGCTCGCTGCTCATCCTGGGGGGACTCAGCCTGAACATCGTGCCCTGCGGAGCACTCATCCGCCCCACGCGCAAGAAGGCCCCCCCGCGCCCCAAGGCTGGGGGCAAGGTGGGGTACTGGGGTCACCTGGGCTGGGCCTGGGTTTGGGCTTTTGGTTTAGTATTGATCCGTGTTCAAGCTAGCTCAAGTCCCGTAGCCAGTGTTGCCAGATTGGGCCAGAATTCCCGCTCCAATCTGGCAACACTGGCTGCAGCTCGTTGCTGCCAGCGTTGCCAGATTTGGGCGGGAATTCTGGCCCGATCTGGCAACACTGCCAATAGCTTCGCACGGCCTATAAAACCTGAGGAAGGTTTCCTGTAACGACACCGACATGTTCAACGCCATCTTGAGGCTCCTCCCCTGATCCCTCCCTCCAGGCGGACAACGGCGGCGGCGGCGGCGGTGGCGCCTCGGCGTTCCGGAGCCTCCTGCGGCGGGTGTACCGCTACCTTGAGCTGTCGCTGCTGGCGCACGGGCCCTTCCTCACCTACACGCTGGCCATCACCTTCTTCAACGCGGGCTACTTCGTGCCCTACGTCCACCTGGTGGCGCACGGCCGGCAGGCGGGCTACTCGGAGTACCGCGCCGCCTTCGTCATGTCGGCCACGGGCGCCGCCGATATCGTGGGCCGGGTGGCGGCGGGCTGGCTGACGGACCTGGGCCGCGCCCGCCTCGTCCACATGCTGACGGGCTGGACGGGGCTCACGGGCGTGTTCATCGTGCTCATGCCCCTGGCGTCGGTGGCGGGCTCCTATGGCCTGCTGCTGGGCTTCGGGCTGGGCTACGGCTTCTGCGCCGGCGCCCTGACCTCGCTTGTGTTCGCCGGCGTGCCCGAGATTGTGGGCATGGGCCGCATGGTGGGAGCCCTGGGGCTGCTGTCCATGCTGGAGAGCGTGGGGGGGCTGCTGGGCCCGCCGCTGTCAGGTGAGACCCCCGGGCGGGTGGTCCGATGAGGAGGGGGATGGGGCGGGGAGGGACTCTGTGGGGCCGGTGCGATATGGCAGACCTTTTTAAATGTCGGTTCGTACACACATTGCGATTGCTATGACGATGGATGTTGAGCCGTAGGTGTGTCTCTGAGACAAGAGGGAAGAAACGACTTTAAACTTTAAACGACTTTAAACTCTAAACCTCGGCCAAATCTTCCTGATTTGGCCGAGATTTTAACACCAACCTGTCGCTCATCAAGCATTCATTCACAATCGTATGCCTTGATAACTTGCACACAGTACATGAAGGGGAAAGAGGAAAGTGGTGTGTTCAGGACATCAGGGGAGCCTCGTAACACCCTTCAGCACAAAGTCCAACCATCAGCAGTTTAAAACACATGCCGCGGGTCACAGGGTGTAGGATTACGGTTCCCCACAACAATCCCAGGCCTCCCTTCTGGGCCTCCTTTCTGGGCCTCCTTTCTGGGCCTCCATTCTGGGCCTCCATTCTGGGCCTCCTTTCTGGGCCTCCTTTCTGGGCCTCCTTTCTGTGTCGTTTTAGAGACCGGAAAAAGTCATAAAATCAGCTTTTCCTTTCTGTCTTTTATTTTGAAGGTTATCTCCGCGACCGGACAGGAAGTTACATCACCTCCCTGGTGGCGGCGGGCTGCTGCTTCCTCCTGGGCTCCCTGATCTTAACCACCCTACCTCACTACTTCTCTTGGACCGGCCCGCCGCCCCCGCGACCACCGGACGGCGACGGCCAGGAGGAGCGCCAGGACGCCGGGGCCGGCCTGCTGGGCAGCCCCGCGTCGGGCAGCACCAACGGGACGGCCAGCAAGGACTCGGACCACAGCCAGACCTGCCTGGCCTGAGGGTCGGGGCAGCACCAACGGGCCGGCCAGTAAGGACTGGGATCACAGCCGGGCCAATGACTCAAACAGACGGCGGTTGCGTCAAGCGAAAGAAAAATAATAACTGAAGGGGAGTAAACGCAGAGTGCATATCCAATGTCGTCAGGCGACCAATCAAAACAGTCTCGTCGGCATCATTACACTTCTGCTGCAGTCGATCGTTATCTTATAAACATGGTCCTTTCCTGTCATATTCAGCGCACAATGAGCCAGTCCTCGTGTCTCTGTCTGATTGTGTCCTATAACCCCACGACGCGGACGGTGACTGGCAGCCAAACTTAATGAAGTGTGTGTGTGTGTGTGTGTGTGTGTGTGTGTGTGTGTGTGTGTGTGTGTGTGTGTGTGTGTGTGTGTGTGTGTGTGTGTGTGTGTGTGTGTGTGTGTGTGTGTGTGTGTGTGTGTGAGATCTCAGGGTTGTTTTCCAGTAACTAGCCATCGGCTGAACATATTGTATGAAGACACTTGGGTGGCGCTCTGCTTCTGTGACTAATAGCTTTTTACTGCATCAAGGAAGCGTTTTTACATCCACACTTGTTTTGTACTGAGTTTGTTGTAAAGGTTTTGAGTAAAGCAAGAAGAAATCAGATTCACACACAAAACATTCATATTTTCTTAGTGGTTTACAAAATTCACAACTTCACTCCTCTACTGTTTGAGTACTTGTTGACAGCAATCTGTGCATCAATCTGTATGCTATAGGAATTTTCTACAGCAAATAAAGTATGCTTGTTGTTTCACACCGATGTGCAACACGAAGATGACTCTGCTAGTACATTCCAGGAATCACCTTTAGGTTTTACACAGTACGTTTTTCGTATTTTTGTAAAGGAAAATCTCCAAATCATACATGACGTTTAATGGTGCGTCGCCATGGCAGCTAAACACGGGTCACAACGTCCTTGTGCAACATTTGCATGGTCATGTTGACATATTAACTGTGTGTCAGCATTCATCAACCAACACGCTGTCTTACTCCGGCCAAACCTGGGGACCATTGACTCCAGGTTTAGCATTTCTTTGGTGTGTGTGGTAAAACCAAGATAAGCTGCTCTGTGCTGCTGCTTTCTGTTGATTAGTGGTAATGAGGCTTGAAGGTTTTTAGTTGGAATGCGTTATGGCAAATGTTTTGTCCCCTAACCCTTTGGATGTGTGTAATAATTGAACTGCCTTATACCCAATGCATTTAACTATTATAGTTATAGGTAGGTAAAGGAAGCACTTGTGAATCAAACAAGACCTCAATTAATCAGCTGTTTATCAAATTAACAGCCATAAAGTAGGCTACAGACCACATTGGTTGTTATAAAAAATAATAATAATTAACGCAAGTTGAAGTATGTTTGTTCTCTTGAAACTGAGCCTTGTTTACACGATTTTTTTAACTCATGTTTTGCCTCAGGGAGTGTGTTGTTGTCGTCACGGTGTTTCGGGTTCGATCCCCAGGGTCCGCAGCCTACTTTCATGCAACCTTAAACAAGATACCGTCACATAGAAAGGTATTTAACTAAACTATAAATGTACACAGCGTACACTGAATAGGGCTGGCGTGACCTCAGCCCGTGCAGCATGTGCCGAAACACAGGTCCCGGTAGTAGAAAGGATCCAAAGCAAACACGTTTTCTAAAGTAAATAATATTTATTGACTGGAAAGGGAGAACAAAACAGGGACTACAGTAATACAAACAAACACTACTAAACAATAACCCACTCAGCTTGGTAAGACAAACTAATACAACACAAGCAAACGACTATCGTCAGGGAAATGTAACTTGCCTGGCAAGACCAGCAAGACAACAAAATGATGGCTGAAGAGCCTACAAACAATGACATGAAAGCCTACAAATGCGACAGGTAGTGTCCACATCAATGGCGTAGCGCCCAAACACGATACAACCAGTATCAGCCGTGGCATAGAGCCAAGTGGTGTGGAGAGCGCAGGCTTTATCCACCCGCCCCTTTTGATTGTAATTGCCCTCAGCTGTTGTCACCACAGGGCCTGCAGGATACTCTAGAGGGAGGGGCGGGGGTAGGCCTACCTGAGACAAGGGGGGGGGGGGGGGGGGGGAAGAAAAGGGATTAAATTCCTCATACAAAATAACTACCTATACCAACCCGATGTTTACATTGAACGGAATACGATAATAATGATGAGCCAACCCACCTACGTAACAGATACCCAAAGTCGCCCCAAAAACTTAACAAATGTGGATGTCTTGACGCAAATAAGCATATAAGCTGCCATAACTGCACAAAGCCACAGGGGGAGCAGGACCAAACATATATGCTGTAATAACTGCATATAGCCACCAGATAGCAGCACCATCACACATGATGAAAAAGGGAGGCGTGCTCTCAAAACCATAGCCAATCAGAGCACGTACTACGTCATATATTCCACGCCTACTCCTTATCTACACAGCCCGAAAGCGGGACGGACAGACACTCTACAGGCTCATCCCCAGCTAAGCATCTACACTCGTCCATATACAATTGCCCTCCTTATGCTTCATAGTTACCATATCGAAACTTTACCAAATAAAGTGAGTTAAAAACGATCCTGATTCAATTACCTTTTCGAAAAGCGTAAAAAAAAAAGAAGCGTTATATAGTAGTTCTGAACACCGTAGGCTATGTCATTATTTCATTATGACCACTGGCATGTAGAGTACAGACTCTCAATTAGCTACACCTGCTGTTTCCTCTCCAAAAACGCCTCTGATACAAGGCCCATAGCCACTCCTTGGGCTCCGCCTTTCTTGGCCATTGTATTAGTAAAACACGAAATTTAAAAAGATCTCACAATTACCTGGCTTGAAGATATAGCATTTTTTTGGTCGCTCTTCGTGTCTACAACATCACCGTCCTACCAAAAGGCCTACCATGTGCTGGACGCTACTCTGGCCACGAGAGGCCACTCGTGTGCAGACTGCCTTCATTAATCCACCGGAAGCAAGAAACCTCGAAACGGAGTAAAAGGATCATGCATTTTATTTGTTCATCTGATAAACAATACTTACTGTTGCTGAGGCATAGTGATGAAAAACTATTTTGATCCTTTGTGGTATGGTCGTCTCGGGCTATTTATGACTCCGAGAGGTTGTTCAACACGTGGTTTATTCTAACAGAGACACAAGGTAAACGAGCTCGCGTTCTGGAGGTGGTTCATGAGGGATCTCTTCAACACAGGTAAACAAACAGTTTATATTGGGAGTGGGCGGAATGGTAAATAAGCCACGCCTACAATGTTCTAGTTTGCCCAGGTAGTCTGCCTTGGCTTTAGCGGAAATTGCAAAGTGGCCATGTTTGTAGTCTTTAACTTATCTACAAAGTCAGAAAACCTTCTATGGTGTTTTCCTTTATGTGGAGAAGAAACCATTCATAACTGTTGTTAGCTTGAAACATGTTGTCAGAAATAGCATAGAGTAACATTTTTACATCAATAGACGACAGTAAAAAAAAAGACGGCATGAAATGAATCAACAACAAAAACACATTGTTAGAAGGAATTTCTTTAGGTGAAGGGGGATGGGAGGTATCCCGGCCGTAAAAACTCATTCCAGACCTGTCATACATATCAAATGCTGCTTTTCCCGTTGTTCTGTGGAGTCAACACAGCAGCTGACCTATGACTCAACGTGTGTGTGTGTGTGTGTGTGTGTGTGTGTGTGTGTGTGTGTGTGTGTGTGTGTGTGTGTGTGTGTGTGTGTGTGTGTGTGTGTGTGTGTGTGTGTGGTCACTCTAGGACTTTGGATCGGCGCTTGGTGTCTTGGTATACGTTGCGTCCCCTGCGGACCACAGGAGAGGGAAATGGAGGAGGGGGGGGGGGGAAAGTGAGCGCTCTTATCTCAACATTAAAGGTGACATATTATACCATAAGGTGTGAGTGTGATTAGCCGTTACAAGCCGTTTGGAAAATCAGCCTCTGCTGACATCACAAGTGGGCGTGTCCACCTAGATGTGTGCTGGATAGATCAGTCTACCAGCCTACCAAGTGGACTGGAGCAAACGTTGCCCGTCTATCTGTCATACATCTATGTGGGCACGGCCCCCCCCCCCTCACCGCGGTCAGGGCCTGCAGCAGGGGTCTGCGGGAGGCGCTGGCGGCATTCAGCCAGTTGACGTCGGCGCCATGGGCCAGGGCGTCCGCCATCACCAGGAAGTTGGGCCGGCCCGCCGAGCGGTACAGCAGAGCCCCGGGGTGCAGGGTGCTGAGGTCCTCCTCCTCCTCCTCCTCCTCCTCATCCTGCTGCTGCTGCTGGCCTTCCTCAGCTGATGATGGAGGAGGAGGAAGAAGAAGAGGAGGAGGAGGAGGAGGTAGAGGAGGAGGAGGTAGAGGAGGAGGAGGAGGAGGAGAAGGGGGAGGAGGAGGAAGGAGGAGGAGAACAAGGAGGAAGGAGGAGGCGGTGGAGGAAGAAGAGCAGGAGCAAGAGAAGGAGGAAGGGATGGTGGTGGAGAACAAGGAGGAAGAGAAGGTGGTGCAGCAGAAGGAGGAGCAGGAGGAAGGAGGAGGTGGTGGAGGTAGAAGAGGAAGAGGAGGTTGTAGTAGTGCAGATCATCTGTTGCACCTCATTGTTTATCTATTTGATGAAATACCCGTTGTATTTTTATGATCACTCTAATACCACTTTTGTGTGTTTCTGTAGTCCTTAGATCAACCTCCCAATGCCATACAAAGTTCAATGTTAATTTGAGGAGGAGGGGTGGAGGAGGAGAGGGGGAGAGGAGGAGGAGGAGAGGATAGGGGGAAGAGGAGGTGGGGGAGGAGGGGGAGAGGAGGAGGAGGAGAGGGGGGAGGACGAGGCAGAAGAGGAGGAGGAGGAGAGGGGGAGGAGGAGGAGGAGGAGAGGATAGGGGGGAGGACGAGGCAGAAGAGGAGGAGGAGGAGAGGGGGAGGAGGAGGAGGAGGAGGAGAGGGCGAGAGGAGGAGAGGGAGAGAGGAGGAGGTGGAGAAGGGGGTTGAGAGGGGGAGGAGAGGGGGAGAGGCAGAAGAGGAGGAGGAGGAGGGTAATAACTTCTCTACGCTCACTTATGACATCACATGAACCTAGCTGGTGTGTCCTCGCATAAACCGTGAGTTGTCATCAAGTTAACTCTAGCTGAGCCGTGAGTTGTCCTCAAGTAAACTCTAGCTGAACCTTACATGATTATAACAAGCAATACTTGCTTGTTTTAATCATAACGAGCAAGTTTAAAGTATAAAAAATAAATAAACTTCTAAGAAATGGCTATTAATTATATAAGACAATGTCCTGTCTATGAGAGAAAGTGCACCTCTTCACCAGGAGGTTGGCAGGAAATCACACAAACGGCATTTAGCCTGCTATTCAATGCCTTACAAATGTCAATGTTAATTTGTCTCCATTTCATTTGTCATGGTACACGGCACACACTTGATAACAAACCACTATGACTGTGAATTGATCCACAGATAAGATTGCAGAGAGGGTGTGTTCATGCAAAGACACACACACGTTTAGAGTTAATTCTTTTTGAGGCATTGTACCTTTTTGAGGTAAGTGTTGAGGATGGCAGCTTCCTCATGCGTTACACTCAGAGAGAAATTGTTGGGACGGAGACGATGAACTCTTTAACCCTTGGGCATGGTTTATTTTTCTCATTACCACTTATACATCTTCACGCTCAGCCGAGCTCATAAAGCATCTTCCAAATGTGCATCAGGTGACGGACCCTCATTAACCCTTGGAGACAGCCTGGCTGGTATATTTTTCACTCACAGGACAATCATCTATGACCTCATAAGGAAACTGTTACAAGATAGCATTAGCAATCAACGTAGTAGGCTACTACTCTATTATGCATTGGCAAAGAAAATGCAAGTGTCAACATTTATAAAAAATAAATAAACTTCTTAGAAAAGGCTATTACTTATATGAGGCAATGTCCTGTCTATGAGAGGAAGTGCACCTCTTCGCCAGGAGGTGGCAGGAAATCACACAGACGGCATTTACTATCATGGAGAAAGAATATTTGCACCATACATCTCTGCTCATCTGGTAAAAAGCTCGTCTTGGATGTATACTTACCTGCCAGCCTGAAAGCCTCCACCAGACAGAAGAGGGGAAAGGGCACAAGGAAAGGGTGGCTCCTTCTACTGTCATGCCAAAGAACTAGAGGGACTTCCTTCTATGTGATGAGAACCAAAGTGAATTGTTCACATTACTCACACATAAAGTGATTAACCTTCCTCTAGCAGAAGGCAAGGAACTATATGCAACAGATGGAATTGGAGTCCTCTGCTCTCCTGCTGAGTCAGACTCTGCCTATAGCCCCATGTTCACAAGAGATTTGCTGTAGCACCACCACCTGGCAAAAGCTCGCATTATGGACAAAAATTGGTAAATTCTTACCTTGACCTTGACCTAAATATGTTTCCTCAAACACTGGTGTTCTCAAAAGTGTCACCAAATGAGTGGGCATATCCACTTTAGTTAGAAATTACATCTTAAATGTTTTATAACATTGCATGGTTCCAAAATTATGAGAGTTTGAACATTATAGGCCTGCCCAGCGGAATGTCGGCCATCTTGGATTTGGCGTATCACGGCCGTCACAGACAAAATCTGACTTCCCTCCACATCCTAAAATACACATTATGGCATGTAGGGCCTACTAACTACCATGTTAGAAATGTCATTCTCTCAAAAAGTGCACAATTGTTATGCTTATCCGCTGTACTATTAAACCAGTGTGTTTGTATGTGTTTCTGCCTCTGTCAGTTTTTTTATGTCTTTAAATTATATAAAATGAAAGATATGTATAATTGGATGCATTGGTTTGAAGTTATCTATCCATCTATCAAAATCGAGGCCTCTCTCCAACGCAAGATACACACATAATTTCTCAATTTTGATTTGGATTTTGACCCCCTATACTTTAGAAACTTGTTTGGTATTTTAATATTGTAGCGAGCAGCACGGGAAGGATGAGACAGGAGCCCAGGTTTAACCGTTGAATATAGTTCCGCTCCCCATACACCGCACGACAAGGGAACTGCCTTTAATAACACACCATCGTTATCACAGAAACACAACATAGCTGACCAACGCACATAACGCTCACACTCACGGTGGCGACAACAATGTACACAACATGACAACAGAACAGGGCCCCGTTTCCCGATATCGATGGATCTTCGCTCGTAAGATCATTCTCCCGATGGACCTTTCGAACCATCGATAATTTCTTTGGAGCGTTTCCCGAAACTCCTCTTAACGTGAACGCGCATTCGCTGCACTCACGACGATCGTAGGATTGTACCTGTCCACTGACATGGTGCTGAAACGGGCTATGACGCAGGGGGAGACGCAGGAATGTCGGAGGAAAATGGGGTTAAAAAGGGTTAAAATAACTCCTCATCAAGGCCAACCGCAGAGTAGCCTACGAAAAGAATAGATTGCAATAATATGAATGCTAAAGATATTAAAACACAATTGATTATTAAGCCTAGGCTAACATATATATCAGTCCTAATCCTGAACGCACTGTGCATACATTTATTCACGGCATTTCCCCCCCTGAAATAATTCCATATTACAAAAATCCAAAATAGCTTGTGTGACAACTACATTTATCTTAATGTGCTGATTTTTTTAACATATTTTGCGCAGCAAGAGAGCCGACTTTATCTGATATAGGACGTAAATATGGGCTATTATGACACGGCTCTTCTCAATGCCGTGGAACGCTCCGTTCACTTGCATGGGCCCTTCACAACAACGCCAGCTTCTTCCGTTGCTAAGCGACGTCAACGTCTTTGGCTAACTATTTATCTGCTGATCAACACTACGTATGGTTAGTTGGTAACAAATGAATTGTAAAAAAAGTAATTTTTTCGTTTGGCAAGTAGCCGCTCATTATCGAAAATAAATAATAAATAAATTATCGAAGCACCTCCGTTTCGAATCGGTGTCCGGTTCGCCCTGTCTGGGATTATTTTCCCGATAATGACCGGCGTTCTATTATCCCACTTTACGTCAATATTTACATGTGGAAGGGAAAATAGCTTTATTGGTAATTACAATAATATGCTGCTGTATTTTCCGAGACCCCCACATATTTGAGTTTACTGCTTTCATGGGAGCCAGACCCTCTCTATGGGAGCTCAGCTCCCACTGGCTCCCACCTAACTCGAACCCTGGCTATAGGTCTTTCTACACTGCCGAGCCGGTTCGGTCGCAGCTTGGCACGCCCGGCGATTTCACCTTCTTATATCAAGTTTCCTGTGTCAAACCGAGGGGGTTAAATCCCCCGTTCGTCACGGGGTCAAATCCCCCGTTCGTCACGGCGCGGGGTTTCTTGGTTCACTGGGGAAGGCGGGGCTGTGCACGGAGTCTCTGACCTCTTTAGAATAATTTGTATTATTGCATACTCCCGAATGTTTTCATTTTTTATGAATGAAGACACCCGCATGCAATAATGAGTTCACTCTATAGTCGGCTAACGACGCTCTTAGCGTCCTACGGGTACCCTGGAGCACTCGTTAGCTACGAGCGTTTTCAAGACGTTCGTTACCAACGATGCTTTCGGGAAACGGTCTGAAAACTGTAAGATGCTCGTACGACCCACTCTGCGATCCACTTGGCTAACGATGCTTTCGGGAAACGGGGCCCAGCCACACAATGACACCACAACAACGACAAATCCGAACCCATGAACCCCACTGAATGTCTGCGCCGCAAAGGACCCAGGAGGGCCCCTAAAGGACCAAGCAGATAGGGAAGACCCCTCCCAGAATCCCTTGCGGCACCCTGAGCAAGGCGACCAACCCTGTGGTCGCTACACAGCCCCCACCTTAGGGGTCAGACGTCCTGACGACCCCAACACCCATCGCACAGTCCAAAGTGTTCAGGAGCCGGCCCGGCCGCCTCGGCCCCTGCCGGTGGCTGCCCCGCGGCGGCGCAGTCTGAGACGCCCGTCTCCAATAGCGGGCGGCATACTACCTCCTCTGGCAACCCCAGAGGGAGCAGGAGCCCTGGGGGTGTGGTCGGGGACCACCTCCATCGGGACCCCCACCAGGTTCTGCTGTGCGGGCCTGCCTGGTGAGGGAGAGAGGGAGAGGAGGAGGGGGAGGAAGAGGGGGAGAGGAGGAGGAGAGGAGGAGGAGCAGGAGGAGGAGGAGAGGGGGAGGAGGAGGGGGGGAGGAGGGAGAGGGGGAGAGGAGGAGCAGGAGGAGAGGAGGAGTAGGAGGGGGAGAGGAGGAGAGGGAGAGAGGAGGAGGAGAGGGGGAGGAGGAAGGGTGGAGGAGGGGAGAGGAGGAGGAGGTGGGGGAGGGGGAGGAGAGGGGGAGGAGGGGAGGGGGAGAGGAGAGGGGGAGTGGAAGAGGAGGATGAGAGGGGTAGAGGAGGAGGAGGAGGAGAGGGGGGAGAGGAGGAGAGGAGAGGGGGGGAGGAGGAGGGGGAGAGGGGAGAGGAGGGGGAGAGGAGTAGGAGAGGGGGGGAGAGGAGGGGGAGAGGGAGAGAGGAGGAGGAGGAGCGGAGGAGGAGAGGAGGAGGAGGGTAGAGGAGGAGGGGTGGAGGAGGAGCGGAGGAGGAGGAGGAGAGGGTGAGATGGGGAGAGATGAGGAGGAGGAGGAGGAGGAGGACGGTAATTTGGCCGTGGCCAACTTCTATACGCTCACTTAGGACATCACATGAACCTAGCTGGTGTGTCCTCGCATGAACCGTGAGTTGTCCTCAAGTAAACTCTAGCTGAACCTTACATGATTAAAACAAGCAATACTTGTTTTAATCATAACGAGCACGTATAAAGTATAACAATAAATAAACTTCTAAGAAATGGCTATTAATTATATAAGACAATTTCCTGTCTATGAGAGAAAGTGCACCTCTTCGCCAGGAGGTGGCAGGAAATCGCACAAACGGCATTCAGCCTACTATTAAACCAGTGCGTTTGTCTCTATGCGTGTCTGCCTCTGTCAGTTTTTAATATATTTAAATTAGGTCAGGAGGTCTGGCTGAAGTCGCGTGAGACGTCAGTTTGTTAACTGCCGCACACGACAGAGCAGAACAATGGACCTTCTCTATGCTGATATAAAGGACGCTTATAAACATAAACATCATTACACATTAGTATTTATTTCATCAACACACACACACACACACACACACACACACACACACACACACACACACACACACACACACACACACACACACACACACACACACACACACACACACACACACACACTCACAAACCTTTTGGTATTAGGGGCAGAGAGGGGGAAATGAACTAACAAAAATCACACACAATACAAACTGAACACGCACACACGCAAACACAACAACTTGTATATGGACCAATTCACACAACAAAATCAGAACTTATACGCACAACCATGCACCAGAAAAACCACAAATGTACACAAACACACAGACACACACCCACACACGTGTGTACGAACACATAAGCAACAAATGCACAAACTACCTGTCAGGAGTACAAAATAGGCACACACAATGTTTATGAATTATCAGGATGGTCCTTGAGGACAGGAGATGGTTGGGTGTGGATGAAAGCCACCGTGCATGACATCCGGACATGAGATTTTCGTGAACCGGTTTGGAAAAAAATTCTCACCAAGCTACGCTATGCACTAGACCCGCTACAGTTTGCATACCAGGAGAAGGTGGGAGTGGACGATGCCATATACACACACACACGCACACACACACACACACACACACACACACACACACACACACACACACACACACACACACACACACACACACACACGCACACACACACACAAGGCAACCATGGAGAGAGAGTAAAAGGGATACGGAGAGAGAGAGAGAGTGTGTGTGTGTGACGTGTGTGTGTGTGTGTGTCTATGTGTGTGTGTGTGTGCGTGTGTGAGAGAGAACATGGAAAATGTGCGTACCTCTATCTCTAATGTGCGTGCCCCTCCCTCCTTCCCCCAGTTTGTCTCCTTCTCCACCCTCTCCTCCCCTGTTTACCTCATAGGTACACTGTTTAACCGAACATCCACTCCCCCATAGGGCCTAAGCCAACAGCCACCACAACGAGAGAACGCAAAATCATCATCAGAACCATGGACAGAGACTTAGCATCCCTAGATCACACGTCAAAGTGAGTGTGTGTGTAATGCATGTCTGTCTGTCTGTCTGTCTGTCTGTCTGTCTGTCTGTCTCTCTCTCTCTAAACCAACACTGTAAATGGGTGCAAGCAGGTACAGAAGAAAAGTGTGAATAGAGCCAGCCCGCAGTCAGACACCAACAGCAGTGACTGCAATTCTGATGAGGCTAGTGATGCCAGCCAGCCAGGAAGAGTCAGCCATAGAAGATTTTCTTTCGGCTTGAGGATGGCGCGTATATGAACGCCAACCACATGCCCGCATAACTGCTCTGCAGGCAATTGACCAGGCCTGTGGAGACATTGAGGTAAGGTCAATCCATGGATGGATTCGGCACACAAGGCGAGGATCCATAAGCCCACTCACGCACAATTGCCGTGTATTTCTGTGTTTACAATACAGTTGTGTATTTTTGATTTATTTTTGGTTTGTTTTTGCCTAAACTGAATTTACTGCACTGTAAAGTACCGTACTGCAATGTACAGTATTGAGTATTTGATTTTGTGGTTGTTATGAAAACTTCCCTTCTGTGGAACTGAATAAAAACAGTGAATATGATGAAGATTGCAGTATTTTATATAAAGTAGGTGTTGCTGCTGATCTGAAAGTGTATTCAGATTTTACAAGTGTGTATCATTTTGTCATCGGAGTGACATTTTGAGAAAGGATTGTTAGGTTTGGGTACAAGAGTTTAAATTTGACATAGATGTGAATGGTATATTTCTCAGTGTTGTGTCGTATTTGCTTGTGTGTTGAGTTTAGACACAATGAGCCAAGTTTTGCAAAACGTGTTCTTGAATGCCTCTTGAATGCACTTTAAGCTGAGGCCAGGGGCGTTGCTAGGTTTCTGAAACATCCGGGGCTTAGCCCAAGAGGGAATAGGACAGGCAAATTTTGTTGTATACTTTATTGCGCATGCACATTTATTTTCATAATGCTTTACCTAAATAAAAAAAATAGGCAGGTAATTGCATTGAATAGCTACCTGACTGCTGCTTATCCCCAGACATCTAAAGTTCCATTCAAGTTATTTAAGAGTAAAATGAATACAAGTGAGACAGACCTTACATTACCTATATCAGGGGTGTCAAACTCATTTTCACAAAGGGCCACTAATCACACTAAGGGCCGACATGGAGTTTACTGACATGCCTTCTTTTTAATCCAAAAAGTAAAAATAACATATTTATGAATATATTGTATACAACCTGCGTAGAGGGTCATAAAGGCTAGCAGGGCTGTCACTTTTTATTCGAAGTTCGAATATTCGTTCGAAGGTGGGGTGAAAAGTTTGAATTCGAAGTGTAATTCTCCATTCGAACTGCGTGTGCTGCCGTCTCATAAGAACTTCAGACCATTTTAAGTAGTCTGCTTTCGATCCAGCAGAGGGCGCGCTAAAATTGTATATCAGTTTGACCTGTTGCCGACCCTCTTGGCCTGGCTATCTGTATCGAATAGGGATGTCCGATATTGGCTTTTTTGCCGATATCCGATATGCGATATTGTCCAACTCTAAATTTTCGATTCCGATATCAGCCGATACCGATGTCGATATTTGGGTTATTTTTCCTCAAACCTAATTTAGGTAACATTACATATCTCCTGGTGTGGAATTAACACAACATGCTTAATGTTATTGTGATGCCCCACTGGATGCATTCTTGAATGCAACAAGGCTTTCCAAATGTTAACATTGTCTGTGCAAAATAAGAAAAATACTTCAACTTAATTTAAGGGAAAAGTGCCATGTTTATTTTTATTTTTTTAATGGTCTCAGACAACAGTTTGGATTACACTCTCCCTGAGATAATCTTGACAATGCCCACAACAAATAGGGCAAACTTGACTTCACAAATGATAAAGCATTGTACCTGAACAACTATATGCAACATAGCAGTATGTTTCTTTAACTAAAACTCAATAACCTTAATTGAATAAATGCACAAATATGAGTCAATTACAATGTGCACTGTACTGCACAATTTTGAAAACATTTATTTGAGCTATAAAAAAATAAAAAAATAAAATAAAATCGGTTTTAAGGCAAAGAAAATCCGATACCGATATTGACAGATATTAAATTTTTATGCTAATATCGGGCCGATAATATCGGTGGGCCGATAATATCGGACACCTCTAGTATCGAATGTTGAATCAACATTCGATACAGATAGGCCAAGAGGGCTTTGAAACAAAACGTAACTGAAGAGAACGCGAACCGAGATACAGCTATTAAAAAATTGCTATTAAAAATGGAGAATTGCGAGGAGTACAATGCTGAGCGGACCATACCGACACCATCACATTTAAAAAGCAGCGTATGGAAGCATTTTGGCTTTTACACCGTGGGTGGAAAAGCCACAAACAAAGACAAGGCAGTTTGTCGTCTTTGTAAAAGAGAGCTGTCGTACTTATCGACAACATCAAATTTGCGCACATATCTGCTAGCTTACCACCGGAACAACTGCCGAGCGGAGCAGCACAGAGTGTACAGCCGCGCGAGTTATTGTTAATGTGTAAAAGACAGCCGCACTTGTGTGTCGGAGATTCCTCTTGTTGTGTTTACAAATGTGTTATCAAAGATGTGTTTTTATCCTGTGCTGTTATGAATTCAGTAGGTATACGTGATTTCCACAAGAAATAAAAAGAGCAACATAAAAAATCAAGACTGTTGTCGTGTTCTATGGGGGGGGGGGGGGGGGGGGTCGAATGTATTCGAATGTATTCGAATTAATTATGGACATTCGAAATTCGTTCGAATTTCATTTTTGGAAAAAATGACAGCCCTATAGGCTAGGTTTCATTTCAACATTTTAGGGGACAAATTATAGGTGGGGGGTATGGGGGTGCTCCCCTAGAAACTTTTAAGCGTCAAACACTTAATTTCCTGCATTCTGGTGGATTTTTATTCATCTATCTGTGCCTGCAGATAGTCTGCATCATTTTATAGTGGAAATATTTTTTTTTCTGTGAAGGAAAAGACAACATTCAGGTTCCTAAAGAAACAACTATTATGGAGTATAATGCAGTAAGGCTCTCAGGCATCCTGGATTTTTCAAAACTTTCTGCAAATTGAAAACACATCACATGTTTTGGGTATTTCTTTTTTAGGAATCATGACTCAGCACCAGTGTTAACTATTTATGACACTTAACATTGGTGATGAAATGACAGCCACCATTGGAATTGAAAAGGGTGGGCAGCTAGCTAGTTAGCTAAATTGTAACTTAAGGTCAAAGTTGGAAACAAATCATGTTAGCATTCATCCTTCGACATGTGACACAATCAGTCATCAATATTGGCATGCTATTTAGCCTCATAGATTGGCCTATTTACAGCCCACAGAAAACTGACATATTTTCTTCAATGCAAGTTCATCAATTCATGGCTTAAAATCTTGAGCAGTAGAACAGAAATTCCTAGCAGTTAGCTACGCAAGAGTCCTAACAAATGGGAGCATGTGCGACGTGCGGATATGGCACAGGCTCTGCATGCAGCAAAAAAAAAAAAAAAAATTATAATATTTTTTTTCTTTCTTTTTTTAACAAAAAAGATTCGGGGCTAATCAAATTAGATCCGGGGCTTTAGCCCCGAATAAAACAGCCTAGCGACGCCACTGGCTGAGGCTATTGAACATACATACATCTCCACTGAGCCATGCAGAATATAGAAGTTTAAGCTATATGCTCTTGATGATAGTGACTTTGCGATTGTTTCCTTGGGGCAGGGGTGGGGGGGTCCTTGAGTCTTGTTGCCCAGGAAAGTGTTAATCCGGCCCACATTGTGTTATTTGCCCCCCTGTCAAATTTCTGTGTGTTTGCACACACCAACTCTCTCTCTCCCTCTCTCTCTCTCTCTCTCTCCCTCTCTCCCTCTCTCTCTCTCTCTCTCTCTCTCTCTCTCTCTCTGAAGTTGCATGTGGTGTCTGTTTGTTAACTGCCGCACATGACAGAGCAGAACAATTGACCTTCTCTATGCTGATATAAAGGACGCTTACACTGCCACATCACGACCACCACTTGGGAAATCAGATCACAACCTGGTCCTCCTACAACCACTCTACTCTTCATGTGTCCGCAGAGAACCAACCTCCACACGCACCTTCAGGAAGTGGTCCCCCGAGACAGAGGAGGCCCTGAGGGACTGCTTTAGAAGAACAGACTGGAATATTCTCCAACAATCACATGGTGAGGACATTGAGGGGGTCACACACTGCACTACCGACTACCTGAACTTCTGTATGGACATTGCTGTTCTCACGGGAACTGTACGCTGCTTTCCAAACGACAAGTCTTGGATAACCAGCGATGTCACGTCCCTTCTCAATAAGAAAAAGAGGGCGTTTAATGAGGGGGACCTGGCAAAACTGAAGCACGTACAAGGGGAACTCAAAGTCAAGCTCAAAGAGGCTAGGGAGGAATACAGAAGAAAGGTAGAGGGGATGTTGCAACAGAACAACGTGCGAGAAGTGTGGGATACGATGAAGACGATGACTGGTATGAAGAAGAGCAGCAGCTGTGTGGTGGGAGATCTGGACAGGGCCAATGAGCTGAAGCAGTTTTACAACAGGTTTGACTGCTCAGCGCCAGCGGCCTATGCCTCACCCACTCCAGAGGTTGCTACTGCCTGCGTGCCTGTCCAACCCACACCTCCCGCCTCTCACACACACTCTGCCATGCTTACCCAATACCCACACTATCAAGGGAATCATCCTGTGAGTGAGTGAGTGAGTGAGTGAGTGAGTGAGTGAGTGAGTGAGTGAGTGAGTGAGTGAGTGAGTGAGTGAGTGAGTGAGTGAGTGAGTGAGAGAGAGATTGTATTTAGCGCATGTGTGAAATAAGTGTGTACTGAAAGTGTACTCTTTGTCAATAAAAATATGAGATATAGAAATATATCTATGTGGAAAAATATACAAACCAAAATATGAATTTACTACTGTGGCAACCCCAATCGTCGGCGGCTGAGATTCCCGAAGGAGACTGACCAAACAGGGTGTGGGTCAACGGGTTTTATTGCGTATACCCACTCATGCAAAAAAAGGGTAACGAAAGAGTTAACTCAGGTTCTTCCTGGTCTGGGAAAAAAGGACCCCGCTCCGGGTCTGGTCCTGCTGCGGGGGGCGGGGTCTCGGTCCCCGGCGTCTTTGGCTGCTTAGTCCTGGGGGGAGGCGTAATGGCGTTAGCGGGGGTCCGGGTAATCTCCACCTACCGCGTCTTTCCGACTCGGCCGCATTCCCCTGACTGGTGCGCGTGCGGTCCTTAAGTACCCTCCGCCGTCTCCCTCCGCCGGGTGCTCCGCATCTCCGTGATTGCGCAGGTGCGCTCGATGCGCGCTCCCGCGTCGCTGCGCCGAGCGGCACATATCTCCCACTGACTACCTGCCCGCGGAGAGGGCGCTGGCGGGGCTCGAACTCCTCCGTTGGATCGGGGTTGCCACACACCCCCACCCTCAGCTGCAAGTCGGGGTCCCCCCGGCATAGGCCTAGGCAGGCGTCCCTCCGGGACAGTGCGTCTGCGTTGGCATGTGCGCGTCCGGGCCGGTGGACCACCTGGAAGTGGTAATCCTGCAGGGCCAGGAACCAGCGCGTCACCCGGGCGTTGGTATCCTTGGCCGTGGCCATCCACTTCAGGGGGGCGTGGTCTGACCAGGGTGAAGGTGCGTCCGAGGAGGTAGTAGCGGAGCTTCTCCACGGTCCACTTTATTGCCAGCGCCTCCTTCTCCACGGTCGAGTAGGCTTTCTCGCTGGCCAGGAGTTTCCGGCTGATGTAGGTCACCGGGTGCTCCTCGCCCGACCGGACCTGGGATAAGACCGCTCCCAGCCCCACCTTGGACGCGTCGGTGTGGACGACGAAGGGGAGGTTGAAGTCCGGGGTGATCAGGAGGGGCTCGGTGCAGAGGGCCCGTCGGAGGCACGAGAACGCCTCCTCAACCTCCTCTGTCCACTCGACCCGGTCAGGCAGAGCCCTCCGCGTCAACTCGTGGAGGGGGCTGGCCAGTGTCGCGAACGCCGGGATGAAGCGTTGGTAATACCCCACAAGTCCCAGGAATGACTTCACCTGCTTCTTCGTCCTCGGGCGTGGCCAGGTCCGGATGGTCTGCCCCTTCTCCTCTTGCGGTTTCACGCTGCCCCTCCCCACTCGGTAGCCCAGGTAGGACGCCTCTTCGAGGCCCAGGCGGCACTTCTTAGGGTTGGCCGTGAGGCCGGCGGCTCGGAGCGCTCCCAGGACGGCACGGAGGTGATGTAGGTGCAGGTCCCAGGTGCTGCTGTGGACGACGATGTCGTCGATGTAGGTGGCGGCGTATTCCCTGTGGGCCCGTAGGACCCGGTCCATCATCCGCTGGAAGGTCGCGGGCGCCCCGTGCACCCCGAAACGGGAGGACCGTGTACTGGTACAGCCCGTCGGGGGTGGCGAAGGCTGTCTTCTCCCGGGCCCGCTGGGTGAGAGGGACCTGCCAGTATCCTTTTGTCAGGTCCAGGGTGGTAATGAACCGGGCCGGGCCCAGCCGCTCTATCAGTTCGTCGATGCGGGGCATGGGATAGGCGTCGAAAGCCGACACTTCATTCAATTTCCGGAAGTCGTTGCAGAAGCGGTACGTTCCATCCGGTTTGGGGACCAGGACCACCGGGCTGGACCATGCGCTGTGGGACTCCTCGATGACCCCCATCTGTAGCATGCTGATGACTTCCGCTCGGATGGCGGCCCACCGTGCCTCCGGAATGCGGTAGGGCCGGAGTCGGACTCTGACTCCCGGTTCCGTCCTGACGTCATGGCTGACGGTCGCGGTCCTCCCGGGCCGCTCCGAGAAGACATCGAGGTGCTGGAGGACCACTTCCTTCATGTCCTGGGTCAGGTTTGGGCTCAGCTGCTCCCCCTGGTACCTCGGGCAGGGGTAGTCGTGCGGACAGGGACAGGAGGGCTGGTTCTCGCGGGGCTGTTGGTGGGTGCCACTGCTTCAGCAGGTTGATGTGGTAGACCTCGATGGTCTTGCGCCTCCCCGGTTGCCGCACCCGGTAGTTGACGTCGCCGACCCGGTCGATGAAGTCGTAGGGACATTGCCATTTGGGCAGAAACTTACACTCGGCGGTCGGGACGAGGACCAGCACCTGGTCCCCCGGGTTGAAGGTGCAGAGCTTGTCCCCTCGGTTGTACACCCGGGCTTGGGCTTGCTGGGCCCGACCGAGATGTTCCCGGACCACGGGCCAGATCTGCACCATCCGGCCCCGCATCTGCTCCACATGCTCGATGACGGTGCGGTGGGGTGATGGTTGGCTCTCCCAGGCGTCCTGGGCGATCTCGAGCAGCCCTCTTGGTCGCCGGCCGTAGAGGAGCTCGAAGAGCGAGAATCCCGTGGAGGCCTGGGGCACTTCTCTAATGGCGAAGAGGACATGCGGAAGCAGCTGGTCCCAGTTTTTCCCATCTGCTTCCATGACCTTCTTGAGCATGGACTTCAGGGTTTTGTTAAACCTCTCCACCAAACCGTCGGTTTGGGGATGGTAGACGGAGATCCGGAGGTGGCGGATCTGTAACAGACTGGTGAGGTCTTTTAACACCCGGGACATAAAACAGGACCCCTGATCCGTCAGGATCTCTCGGACTATCCCCACCCGGCTGAATAAAACCATTAGCTCCCTCGCCACCGCCTTGGCTGTGGCGGCACGGAGAGGAACTGCCTCTGGGTAGGGTGTGGCGTAATCCACCATAACTAAGATGTAGCGGTGGCCTCGACTAGTCTTGGGGAGGGGACCTATGATGTCTAGACCCAGCCGGTCGAACGGGACCTCTATCAGCGGCATCAGGATGAGGGGGTTCCGTACATTGGGTCTCGGGGCGGTGCGTTGGCACTCGGGGAGGCCTTCATGGACCTGGACGTGTCCCCAGGCGTGGCGGAGGGCGTCGTCCTCCAGCTGGGCAGTGGCGAACTGTCCTCCCTTGTCGGGACCTCCCCCGTCGGCCAGGGGGTAGTCGGAGAAGTCTATGAGGGGCGGAGTCTCCTCCTCGTCTGGCGGAGGGGCCTGCTCGGAGGCAGTCATCGTGTCCGGGGTCCCCGGGGGAAGGGACACCGTGGATGAGGCGTGGGTGTGTCGTGCCGCCTCTCTCTGGGGCCTGTGGGGGGTCTCGTCCGAGTCGGACCGGGAGGGCGCCGGGTGGGAGGCCATATAGGCGGGCCGGCTACGCAGCCGGCAGGGTCGGGTCCGAGGTGGTCGGCGCCGGGGTGCCTGAAGCTCGGCCTCTAGCAGTTGGGCGAAGATCGGGCAGTCCCGTCCGATTAAGAGGGGCATCGGGAGGTTTGGGACCAGCCCGGCCCGAACCGCGAAGGTGCCCTTCGGGGTCTGGACTGTGATCTGCCTCGTGCTGTAGGACTCGGTCTGTCCGTGGATGCAGCCTACGTCGATTCTCCGCCCGGAGGCCCCGTCCGCCAGGCCGGGTCGGACCAGCGTAACCACGCTCCCTGAGTCGAGCAGGGCGTGGGTGTCGTGCCCCCCCACGCGTACCGGTAGGCTGGGGGTGTCGGCCCGCTCGTGGGACCAGCAGGTGGTGCGGAGGCAGACCCCCCCTCTCCTGTCGGACGGACTGGCCATGGGCATGGATACGTCCCCTGCTCCGGGACAATGGCGGGCCAGGTGGCCCATCTGGCCGCACGTGTAGCACCTCCACTCCTCTCTCTGGGTCGGAGGGGCGGGGATGGCCCGCTTGACTGTGGGGTAGTGCGCCGCCTGGGCCATGCTGAGGTCCCGGTAGGCGCGTTGGGCGTCCCCGGACAGGAAGTGCGCTAGTATGTAGCCCCACTGGTCCACCGGCCACCTCTCACGGGCCGCGGTCCGCTCAAAAATCTCGAGATATGCCTCAACGTCATTGTCCGGTCCCAGTTTAGTGAGCCGCTTCGTGGGGGCGGCGTGGGCCGGTTCCCGTGCGAGGTGCTCGGCCATCCGGACCATGCATCGCCGCAACACCTCGATCTCCTCCTCCCGCGTTGCGGCCTGGTCTCCGGGTTGATTCATGGTCGCCTCGTCTAGGGTCTGCCGAAGGATCGCGTTGCCTGCCTTCTCCACCACTGTGGCAACCCCAATCGTCGGCAGCTGAGATTCCCGAAGGAGACGGACCAAACAGGGTGTGGGTCAACGGTTTTTATTGCGTATACCCACTCATGCAAAAAAAGGGTAACGAAAGAGTTAACTCAGGTTCTTCCTGGTCTTGGAAAAAAGGACACCGCTCCGGGTCTGGTCCTGCTGCGGGGGGCGGGGTCTCGGTCCCCGGCGTCTTCGGCTGCTTAGTCCTGGGGGGAGGCGTAATGGCGTTAGCGGGGGTCCGGGTAATCTCCACCTACCGCGTCTTTCCGACTCGGCCGCATACCCCTGACTGGTGCGCGTGCAGTCCTTAAGTACCCTCCGCCGTCTCCCTCCGCCGGGTGGTCCGCATCTCCGTGATTGCGCGGGTGCGCTCGATGCGCGCTCCCGCATTGCTGCGTCGAGCGGCACATATCTCCCACTGACTACCTGCCCGCTGAGGGGGCGCTGGCGGGGCTCGAACTCCTCCGTCGGATCGGGGTTGCCACACTACCTACGGTATATGCGTGTATATGTTGCCCATGTGAATTGTGTGTGTGCTTGTTTCTGTGTATGTGTATTTGTATGAAAGAGAACTTGGAAAATGTGCGTACCTCTATCACACCCAAAAAGGATACCAATCAACTACACATACTTACTAAAGCCTATGAACACACACATCCACATAATAAATGGCATAACAAAAATTACAAATATTTAACGCACACACACACACACACAGACACAGAGTGAGAGGTCTCACAAATGATTGTACTTACACACAAAATACACGAGAAGCAAACATAAACATCATTATACATTATTATGTATCATCAACACAAATTACACACACACACACACACACACACACACACACACACACACACACACACACACACACACACACACACACACACACACACACGTGTGCATTTGTGCATAAGCAACAAATGCACACACTACCACTACTGTCAAGAGTACACAATAGGCAGCAGCAGTGCTGTCGGACACTGAACAAAAGCCAAAATAGAACTATTTTAGTCTAGGTAAAATTAAATGGATGCACGCACACACGCACTGGTACACACAGATTCAAAACAATTTAGCAAGATACACACCTTCTGGCTCCACGGCCTCTGGCTCAGGCTTCCCTCCGAGGGTGCTGTTCCGCTCTGGGAGACATTCCGGAGGCCAGCTGGCCTGACATTTTGTCTTAGCTTGATGAGTCACCCTGATAGACAAAAGTGGCCAAGTTGGAAGTGTGAAAAAAAACTGGTGGTGTCGGGGTAGTGGGCCCACGCGCTCTATGTGCTTCAGTTCTATGTGTGTGTGTGTGTGTGTGTGTGTGTGTGTGTGTGTGTGTGTGTGTGTGTGTGTGTGTGTGTGTGTGTGTGTGTATCCATCATACTGTGTGAAGTGTGTGTGGCTCCAGCCACCCCAAAAAAAACAACACAGGGTGGCGGCGGGGGGTCTCCCGCTTGTAGCGGCTGTGGCCTTTCTCCCTGGTCCTGGGCTGGCCACAGCAGCTACAGGTACATTAGGAGACCTTTTTAAGGGACTTGAGGTAGACCCCACGACGCTCCTTCTCTGCCTGGACCCTGTGCCTCCAGGCAGTGGAGTGGGGCATGGCTCCAGCCATGGCAGCGGCTGGAGCGGCGGCTAGAGTGAGGTGGGGTCCACCACGCGGCCCTGGAAAGAAAGCACAACGCACAGACACGGCACATGATGAGGCGCTGCACGCAAACACCGTGGCGAATATGAAATGTTGACAGGCGACGGTCCACTCACTTCCTCCTCCTCCTGATCAGCCTGCTGCACCTCCATCCTGTCATCGTCAGGAGGCGGGCGGGACGATCCCATCGAGGCATCAACCTCACGCACGCCGCGGGGCTCCTGGAGGAGAGCGCTGTGATGCTCGAGGAGACGGATCTCCTCTGGCTCCTCCTCCTCCTCCTCGAAGCCCTCACCGCCGCCGCCGTCGTCCTCTTCCTGCTCATCGGTCCCACCAGGAGTATTGGGATCGGGCTGCAGCACACTGCCCGACTGGGAGTACCTGCAGTGCCCCCAAGAGTTCCCCTGCAGAGAGAGAGACACACACACACATCAGCAGACGCCACATGACGGCTGCAGCAAACACTCTCTGTCGCTAATCTCTATGTACCTGTGTACTCCCTCGGCTGGGTGAAGTCGTCGACCAGCTGGACCCCGTTGACCTCACGAGCCAGCTGGTTGAAGCTGTGCTGCAGCCGGGCGCTGTAGCACCGCAGCATCGCTCGCGGTCCCCCCTCGACTGCCGCCCTTCCGTGGTTCTCGTTCCACTGCACCAGCCCCTCCATCAGGTACACCTGAAAGTGAACGTCACTAGAGGTGGTACCTGTACATAAAACACGAGGGAGAATAGTTAGTGATAGGCAAACAAAATACAAAATAAAAACAACACATGCGGCACTGGCGCAGGGGGAAGGACTCGAGGGAGGTGGAGCCGCGAGTGCACCGGAAGACGGGGAGCCTCACACCACCCTAGGTGATCTCTCCCGTCTGGGTGTACAGCTCCATCCCCTCTGGGTCTTGGACGCAGTCCAGGTGGCGGCGCTGCATGCCCCAGATGTCCTCCACGCGGCCGCGGTCGATCAACAGGACGCCCATGGTGTTGGCCACCTGCCAAAAGGCGTCCAGCACCTCCGTCGCCGCTGCACCCCTCGTACGGCACCGACAAAGGCGAGCCAGCTCCTTGGCGGACAGCGTGACGTGGGCCTCCTTCCCCTCCGAGGACTGCTTGGCCTCTTTCAGGCGGGTCACGTCCTCGCCGTCCCACTCGAAGATGGCGAAGGATAGCCTGGCCATGAAGAGGCCGTAGAGCTGGTGGCTGTCGGTGGTGACGCCCCTCGCGAAGCGCCGCATGAGGTGCCACACGTCCAGCCGCACCTCCAGCTCGTGCCGCTCGTGGTACATCCCGTGTACCGACGATTTGCCAACGGCGGCACATCAGTTCCCGGCTTCCCGGTACCGCCGCATCAGGCCGGACGCCATGCTGCTCAGTCCGTCCCCCTCGGCTGCAGTGAGGACGGACACGAGCACCTGCCCGTACTCATTGCTAACGTTGGTCATCCAGGCGGCCAACCCGGCGGCAACACCCGCAAGCTTTTTTGCGATCTGCAAGACACAAACACACATTTACACACACGGACGGACGGCAAAGCGTCGTCATTCGGGGTGACGGCACAGTGGAGAGAGAAACCTCACCTTCTTGGTGGAGTCAATCTTTAGGATCTCGCCAAAAATTAACGTCACCCTGGCCTTGGTCTCGTCCAGCCTGGTCATTGCCTCCAGGACGTAGACAGAGAACACAGAAAAATACGATAGTTAACCTGCGGCTTTGGGTAAACGCCGGATGACTTAAAGTGACATACTTGTACGTCAGAACAGCGGGGAATTGCTGACGGTGAGCTACGTCCAGCTGCTCCAGGATGTCCTGCGACCGGCCCGCCACCTTCTTGTCACAGGAGGGGCACTGAAGGCACTCTGTGGCCATGTAATACTACCCGCTCTTGTCCAACACCCTCCGGGGGGTCTTGTAGAGGCCATCAGCTTGCGACCATCGGCGGGGCACTTGAGGTGGTACGCCCACATCCGGCAGCCAGAGGAAGAACGGACGCTTGAAGAAGGCGTGGTCTGTGGCGGGGGGCTGCGTGTAGAGGAGCCGGGCGCCTGGCGGGTACCACCACAGTCGGGGCGGTGTGAAGAGGACCACCTTCCCGCTGCTGGGGTCCCTGTGGAACAGGGCCCGGCCCACCCACTGCTGCTGCTCTTCAGGCAGCGTCTGCCTCCAGCTGAGGGGAAGCAGCTGAAACACACACACACAGCAGACACACACAGTTAGCGGGTGTTAATGTGCAACAGACAGGCATACACACGCATCATATACATACACACACACATCAAACATACCTCTTTGCCGGTGGCAGGCCTCTGGGCCATCGGTCCTGGCCCTGGTGCTGGTCCTTCCAGCGGGACAGCTGTTGGTGGGGCGTACCTGGACGTGCCTGACACATGTCAGCATTAGGGCGGTGCATTACACGTGCGTCACAGGTGTACTCAGATCAAAACGTATACTCACCAGGAGGGTCGACCTCGTCGGCAGCGGCGAGCAGTTGGGCGTCGGTTGGATCCGAGTAGGAGACGCCTGCAAAGAACATCAATGAGACGACAACATGAACTGATGAAGCACTGGTGTGTTGTTAATACAGGCTGTTTTGTAGACGGTGCAGTTACCCGGCCGTGGGAGGGCATGAACTGGCTCCGGTGCTGCCTTGGGCTCTGCGTCCCGGGCCAGCACATATTTCTGCAGGGCCTCCATTTTAGATCCAGCTCCCACCCTCTGCTTCCTGAGCCACGCCACAAAGCTGTAGCAGAGCAAAGGAAAAAAAAAACACAAAATGAACACACACACAAAATAATAATAATAATAATAATTAATTTTATTTGTTGAGCACTCTTCATTCTAAGCAGAATCTCAGAGTGCTAAAGGACAAAAGGAAAGTTTAAGAAAATGTATACATTTTTTAAAAAGTAGGAAATGCCTTTATGAATAAAAAGGTTTTTAGGCCAGTCTTAAAACAGTCTAGTGTCTGTGTTGCCCTTAAGTGGTCCGGGAGGCTGTTCCGCAGTCGAGGGGCTGCAGCGGCGAAGACCCGGTCGCCCATGGTGCGTAGCCTGGTGTTTGGGATCTGCAGGGACAGACTGTTATTGGATCTGAGGGGGCGGGTTGATGTTTGGGGAGTGATGAGTTCTTGCAGGTAAGGGGGGGCATGACCGTTTATGCATTGGTGGGTGAGTAGGAGGACTTTGTAGTCAACGCGGGATGAGACAGGGAGCCAGTGCAGTGAGTGTAAAATGGGGGTTATGTGGTTGTATTTCCTGACTCTCATCAGGATCCTGGGTGGGAATGGGTGGGAACAGCCCGGCATTGGAGGCAAGGGCGTCCTTGTTCACCATGAGGGTCGACTGCTGGTGTCATCTCCCTCTCTCTCCTTGTGGTGGGACGCCAAGATGGTGACGGCGTACCCCACCGCATGTCCCAGCAGCCACTGGAAGGTTTGGCCGCGGTACTGGCCAAACTGCAACTCGCTCTCAGCCAGCAAAAATGTGTCTGAGATGTCCCCCTTCTGCAGGGCTCTGGCCCTCGCCTCGGCACGAACCACATCACCCCTGGACACCCAGTAGCAGAGGCCTGGCGTCTGCTTGCCAGTGCTTCAGCAGCATCAGATGGGCCAAAGGGTGAGCTCGGAGGAAGAAAAGTACATTTTCTGAAGGACAAGAAGAAACAAAACAGTCAGTGAAGTGTATTACAATGTACTAATTGGGTGTTAGGATAACACTGTTGATATCAATGTTAATGTCAGGATATCAGCCCATTAGGGGTGTTAGGGTCATACTGTCAACGTAATGTTAATGTCAGGAGACCATTAGCTTTAGCATGATAGTGACCTGCTGCTGTTCCCCCATCAATTCACACCTCTCTTATGCAAATCCCAGTTGCATTTCAAACACCGAAATCACACATTTACACTTTCAATTTCGTTCCAGCATTTATACGACAACTTCTCCAGGGTCTTTATCATATAAAATCGTCGTCTAATATCAGTTTAATGTATTTTGTACAATTTGCCATACATTTCAATGGATTTCAACTATGCGCATTTCAAACACCGAAATCACACACTTACACTGAGAATTTCGTTACAGCATTTGTATCACATATACTCTAGGGTCTAGCATAAAACACCGTTGACTGATAACAGTTTAATGCATTTTACACAATTTGCCAGGGCGCCATACGGTTCAATGGGAATCGCAAAGGTCTATACTTTCAACATAAAGTGTAATTTATTATTCGAAATTCGTCCCAGCCTTTGTACCACAGATACCCTAGGGTCTATAGCATATAACCGCGTCGTCTTCTCACTTTTAATGCATTTTGAGCAATTTGCCAGGCCTTGTTTTAAAGGCTCATCACCGCGCCATTCGTTGCAATGGGAATTGTGACGGTCTGTACTTTCAACATAAAGTGTAGGCTACATATTTATACTTCGAATTTCGTTCCAGCATACCACATCTACCCTAGGGTCTATAACATATAACCGCGTCGTCTTCTCACATTTTAATGCATTTTCCACGATTGGACAGCACTAACCTCTGAGTCATCTAAATGGCATTGACATGTTAATCCTGATGATATAAACTTTATTTAAACTTTGCAGAATATTAAGCTCTTTTAATACTGATTGTATACGCTGTTATGGAGACAAAAAAGGCAACACCAATGCATAAAAAGGGAATAGATCATCAGAGCCAGCCGCTCCATAATAAAAACATGTCTTATCCGTCATGAAGTTAACAAAGTACAAAGGAGCTTGTTTCATAAGGACCTCTTACAGAGCTTCAAACTTCCAACTTCCACATTATAGCTTCCAACTTTTTTTTGCCTCGAGTCATGTTAGAACGCTTGAAAGTCAAGGTGGCCCACCTGACTATACGCGGCACGCCCTGGGACTGACACATTATAACCGTCTCTCCTCTTCCTGTTGTTCTTCCTCCGTCTCAACGAGTGAAGAGGTGCCTGGGTGCTGTTTGGGATAATTTCGAAGGTGCGGGTGTTCTTTGACTAGTAGCCTAATCCTAATGTAATGTGATCTAGGTCGTTTCAGATCATTTTTGATTTTTATTTGTAAATGAAGGAGGGACATTTTAAAGTTTGTTTGGAACGCAAACCTTACCTGGAAGCACGAACAATCAACCATTAGCCTAGCCATATGTCGAGCACTCTTAGCGCTCGAATGTAATAGATACTTAAGTGATTTTCTAACCATCTTTTCTTTATTTTCCATTTAAAATATAAGAGAGCAATACACTACCCTCGTCAATGCGATGACAGCCATGAAAACACCAGGACTAAACAAGAGGTAATGTTTATCGGTATAGGCCCTACCTACATTATGCTACTAGGCCTAGGCCTACTGGCTCTTTGCCTGCGGTTTCATAGGCCTACGCCTCTTAGGTTTATATCGATTATTCTTTTTATAGGCCTATATAGAACTATATATTTTTCATGTCACACAAATGCGCGTTTGACGCGAATTTACGCGTGATCGAGTCTTTAGACATCCATTAACTGTTTCAGTTAAATGGATGCCAAAACGTGTGGAGTGCCGTGGCAGGGGGGTCCGAGGCCTTGTGCCAACTTGACGAACGAGAACCTTTACAGACCTGTCTCTAGAAGTCGAAAACATTCGGGACTTTAGCCCAGAAGATAAACGTCCTATAAGGGTTTAATAACCTATTTTCCCGAAAATTAGATTTCCCGGAAATCCTGGGAAATAGCTTATTAATATTATTATTATTATTATTGTTAGGCTATTATAATAATTATTATAATAATAATTATTATTATTATTCTTTAGTAATGTCGTCCTATCATTCAAATATGTGTTCCCAAATCCCAAACAGATAGGCTATTTTCTACATTATTTGTATCATTATATGGGCAAAATAACACAGTTTATGTCCATGAACACAGAACTCCATTACAAAAACTAACGAAATCTGCGTTAAAGTAAACCATTCAATGATTCCAAACCATTCTGTTAAACTAAATCAATTATGTTGCTGTTGAGATTTGTAAACGGCTGCAAACGGGAATAATAATAAGGGATCAGTGTTTCGCGGATCAGTGTTTCGCCGTGTGTGTCGCTCCTTTCCCGGGGCTTGAGTTAGGCTGCGCGTGGTTGTGTGTGCCCGCAACGTTACTCTATGACAACAATAGACGCGCATTCATTGCGTTTTTTTATTTATTATTTACGTTTCCCGTCAGATTTCCCGGGAATCCCGTTTCTGGGATTAAACCCTAGGCCTATATAAATGGGGGTTCGGGGGTTCTCCCCCGTGATTAAATATATCGGTAGGCCTATTTTAAATATGCAATTTTAACGTAGTTTGAGAAGGAGAGATCAATATTCTTATATCTGATTTACTAGAACAAAGTGCAGGGCTTCTTTGTTCACGCATGAGAACGCAGTTTAGCTCTATTAGGCCTATTGAATAGGATTGAAATAGCCTACCTTAAAACGGCATGCACAAGCTCAAAAAAACGCAACTTTAAACATTCTATTACTGTTATCGGCAAGACACGCAACTCAAGTAGCACGGTGTTACATTTACAAGGCACTGTCTTCCGACAGTGACTATGCGGTTTTTGCGACGTAACGACGTAATGACATATTAGGGCTACTCAAAAGAAAAAACATAAGTTACATTCACAACACAATGTGTGTGTAATAAAAGTAAATACAGCTTATTTTATTCTCCAAACATTGTGGATAAAGAGCAATCCGTATAGACATGAATCTGCAGTTTCTATTGGACGAGGCCAAATCGCTGCGAGGCCCTGTGCCGTCGAACGGTTCGGCCTTGCCCCAAGATCCGTTTTTTGGAAAGGTATTGCAAATTAGCATCAGCTGCAAATATTATAATGCAATGCATCAGACACACTGTATTATGTGTCTGTACTTGTCTCGAAACAATTAAACTAACTGTACAATTATACTATTGCATTCAACAGTGGAGAAGATGAGCTCCTCTTGGCTGAAAGTGGACTGAGCAGACAGCACCTTGCCTCCCGCGGGTAAACACACGCACACACACACACACACACACACACACACACACACACACACACACACACACACACACACACACACACACACACACACACACACACACACACACACACACACACACACACACACACACACACACACACACACCAGAGATGGAAATTAACTTTTTTGCCCACCAGCCACTGTGGCGTGGGCAAAAAAGTTAAAAATCTACCAGCCACTCATCTTTTTTACCAGCCACTTTTTATACGCTATATATATTTTTTAATATATGCGTACATTTTAAACAATATAATATTAACTAAAGATAAGAAAAGTGTTTTTCATACACATCAGTTGGTGTTATGATGACAAGTTTGGGGATAATTCATCTATGCAAAGTATTTTCATTAAAAAACGAATTGACATATTAATAATAAAACAACATGCATGGCTACACCATCATAAGTCAATAGGAACATTTGTTTTTTTTATATTTACATGTGACTGCATACAAATGTGTCCACACAGACATGGTAACTAACGTATGATAGTAAGCATTATATGCCCTTAACACTAATATTCAGAAAAAAACACGTGTGGCATTCAGTCCAATGCTGAAAATATATCTGTGGCATTCAGTAGGCCAATGCTGTGGTAAAGTGTGTAAAGTATGACCAAGTGTTTCTTTCTGTTCAATAGATAGAACTTCATCAATCCCCTGTAGGAGAAATTTGTTAATGTTTGTCCCTTAAAACAAATAAAGGGATAATGTTAAAATAATAAATACAAAACACGACGGTAACTGAGTAGGTCAAACCGTCCAATCTGAAGGCTCTACTTAACCACTCCCCCTACTCACTTCCACCAATGCAAAGCGAACATAACTGAGTAGGGGAGGGCGTAGCCTACCTGTTTGTGAACGACCCAGAGAAATGCAACTCAAATTCAATGTGAACATATATGAGGCTTTAATTAAATCCCGGACGATTTTGAAATTCCGCCACACATTTTTTAAAAGTGTGTCAAAAAGAGGGCATGTCCGAGCAAAAGAGGACGTCTGGTTACCCTACGTACGGGAAACCCATTTGATTCCTACCTGTAACACTGTTAAATAGCGGCCCAAATTGGTCGGCGCTATCCTGGTCATTTCTCTGCGTGAGAAATGCAAAGTGTGGTGTGTGAGCGTGTGCATAGGTTGAATTTCGTGTGTCTCACGCCAAATGCGTGAGACTTGAGAGCCCTGTTACCGATATTATCCCGGATATTGACAGTAGCAGTTCAGCAAAAGAGGCGTAGAAGAAGGGGCCCGGATTTTGACAGTAATGGTTGTGGAACTGTGCAGCGCCGTATAACGAATGTATTAGATATGCAAATTTGATCTGTTACCCGACACAGTGGCGGGTGAAGTGACACAATTCAGATGTTAATTTCCATCCCTGACACACACACACACACACACACACACACACACACACACACACACACACACACACACACACGGATTATGAGTCAACGTGCAAAGAGAAAAAAATACGGACAGCTCACAGATGATCATATTGTTGATTGTAAAACAATTAACATGATCGTGACTTTGAACCACATGCGACTGTACAGCCAAGAAAGTCTATATTCTGGGTTGATAAGAGATGAGAGGCAGCTGAGTGCAAACAGGTGAGGAGAGCAAGTCTTCACTTGCAGGGGCCGGTGGAAAAACACTGGGAGGCTGCTTGTGGTTGTGTGTTTGGACGGATGAGTCAGCGGGCGTCGAGAAAAGCACACAGACAGCACACAGATGATGATATTGTTGATTGTGGAACACAATAAACATGATCTTGACTTTGAACCAAATGCAACAGTGCAGCCAATGGTTAACTTTCACTTAATCCACACAAATTTCCTGCTTCATGGCTGGTGATCATTTCCCATTTTGGTATTCAAAAAATTCTCTGGCTCTAAGTTAAGGCTTCCATAGCTGTCTGCTTTATTTCCCGGGCCAGCACATATTTCTGCAGGGCCTCCATCTTAGACCCAGCTCCCACCTTCTGCTTCCTGAGCCACGCCACAAAGCTGTAGCAGAGCAAAGGAAAAAAAACACAAAATTAACACACACACAAAATGGGTGGGAACAGCCCTGTTACGGGAGTACGGAACGTGGGGACCCAAGTGCAGACACAGACTTAGACGGGGCTTAAACTGGGTTTATTGATAGACAGGCGGGTAGTCGGACAGGCGAGGGGGTCAGGTAGACAGGGGCTCGGCGGTAGGCGGGTAGTCAGGCAGGCAGAAGCTCGGCAACAGGAGGTCAGGGTAATGAACGGAGAACTACAAACGGAGGGCAAAGGGTTACTGGAGGACAGAGGAAACGGGCTATAGGCAAGAGATAATGCTGGTAGGTGTGATACTAACTGCGTAGTGGTAAACAACAAACTGGCGCCGGCAGACTGGAGATCCCCGACCCCGGCTTAAGTAGAGGCCGTTGATGGAAGATCGCGAGCAGGTGTGCAGAGAAGGTGAGGCCCAGTGGCACCAGGCGGCCACTAGATGGGGGTGTTGGACCGTGTGACCGGCCGTGGCGTGACAAGCCACGACGCTGAAGTTGGCATCCGATTCGCAGCATCCGATTCGGCTTGAAAACCACTTAGGCCCCGTTCACACGGAGCCGATTTCATGGCGAAACCGCAAAGGTCTTGTACGGTTCGGCCTTCCGTACACACGAAGCCGGCGAATCCGCTGACCGAAACCGCAAACTTCTGAAACCACCCTCGGAGGTGGTTTCAAATCTACCCGGTTTCGTTTTGGATTCGTGTGTACGCCTGAAACCGACTGAAACCGCAAACCATGACGTCATCGCCCCACCCCTCGACCTCCTAGCCATTGGCTCTTAAGCCCGCGGAGTCTCAGAAATCACATGCGAGCATGCGCATAAGGGCAGCCCTTATGCGGGGGGGGGGGGGGGGGGTATGGAGCGATTGTTGACGGGGGGGGGGGGGGGGGGGGGGGATGTAGCCGATAATTTTTTTTTTTTTTTTTTTTTTTGGACGCACTATTTTGCGCTCCCCCTCTAGATGGCGCTCTAGGCGGCCGCCTAACCCGCCTGTAGGGAAGGCCGCCACTGTCTACAGATCTACCCGGTTTCGCTTGGCTTCGTCTTTACGGAGATACTTCCAAACCGGATAGATCGAAACCGTAACGGTTTCGCCCGTTTCGGCTTCGTGTGAACGGGGCCTTAGAATCTTCAAATCGGTCCTGATTGAAAACCACTACACTTCAAATAAGCCAATAAGCCATTTTCACAAATAGGTTAAAGGTTTCACAAATCTGAAACTATGTTTTACATAATGTATAGCCTCACTGTGATAATTTAGTCCAGATTTGAAGAGTCTAGGTGTAGTTGTTTTTAATCAGGATCAGTTCTAATGCGGTCTGGACCCCTAAAAAGCATTAAAATGTGCCTTTATTGCATTTTCACAAATAGGGTAAAGGTTTCACAAATCTGAAACTATGTTTTACATAATGTATAGCCTCACTGTGATAATTTAGTCTAGATTTGAAGAGTCTAGGTGTAGTGGTTTTCAATCAGGACCCGTTCTAATGCAGTCTGGACTCCTAAAAAGCATTAAAATGAGCCTGTATTGCATTTTCACAAATAGAAAAAAGGTTTCACAAATCTGTAACTATGTATATTATAATGTATAGCCTCACTGTGATAATTTAGTCCAGATTTGAAGAGTCTAGGTGTAGTGGTTTTCAATCAGGACCGATTTAAAGTGGACCAGCTGCTGAATCGGATGCTGCGAATCGGATGCCAACTTCAGCGTCGTTGACAAGCCCGGCATTGGAGGCAAGGGGCGTCCTTGTTCACCATGAGGGTCGAACTGCTGGTGTCCCGTCCCTCTCTCTCCTTGTGGTGGGACGCCAAGATGGTGACGACGCACCCCACCGCATTTCCCAGCAGCCACTGGAAAGTTTGCAACTCGCTCTCAGCCAGTCAGGCAGGGGGTCAGGTAACAGTCAGGCAGGCAGGGGCTCGGCGGTAGGCGGGTAGTCAGGCAGGCGGGGAAACATTTGTCTGAGATGTCCCCCTTCTGCAGGGCTCTGGCCCTCGCCTCGGCACGAACCACATCACCCCTGTACACCCAGTAGCAGAGGCCTGGCGTCTGATTGGCAGTGCTTCAGCAGCATCAGATGGGCCAAAGGGTGAGCTCGGAGGAAGAGGGGAGCAAAATACATTTTCTGAAAGACAAACAAAAGTCAGTGAAGTGTATTACAAAAACCTATTTCTAATTTGTTAGTTTGCGTGTGTCTGCCAGGCACAAATGCTCAAATTGAGCGGATCTTTTGCATAATAAATCGTGAAATCTTAAGTGTAGCACTTTTTTGGAAACATTGGTTGAGTTACTAAAATCTTTAATTCAGTCATAAGATTTTTTTTTTTCCAGCATTTTCTTATTTTTTGCAGTTGAATAACCTATTATCCATCCTCTTCACATGGCTTTAAAAGTATCCTTTTCTATTTGGGCTGATTGTCCTGAGATCCGATAAATGGCTAAGAAATCAGACATTTCTTTCTCTTAATTTATTATTATTTTCAAAATCACATCAAACTGTAACATTGACGATCTCTATCGTAACTCTATTTTTAGTTTTCTTTCCGTCTTCTTACTGTCCTTGTGTCCTGGTGCCTATAGATAGAAAAATTTAATTACTAATTTTAAAGCATTAAAAAGTTTGTATTGACTCAAAATAATTTATACACAATAATGCAGTCACAGATTTTATTTTCATTATTTCACGTACCTTTTTCATTCTGTCTTGACATAAGAGACAGTGCCATGGCAAGACAGTGTCTGGGGAGTTACTTTTATTTAGGGTAATGCAGATATCGTGAAACCACCGCTTGCATGTCTCACATTGGGTCTAGAAAATAAAACATTTGAACACCAGTTATGTTTATTGAGTTTTTTTGAAGGCATGTATGTATGTTTGGTCAAATAATTTCTGCCTTAGGGGTCCAAAATAACATAAGCAAACATTAACTGATAATGTTTGCTTACGTGCCTTTGTACATGTTTGTGTGCGTGGGTGTGCGTACAATTGAACAGAGTGGCATGTTTGGGTTTTTAAGTTGCACTATGCAATCCACATATGTTTCAGTCAGTGCAAACATCTAATATTATGTGTCTGATATAATGTGACCTGGGGCCGTATTCACAAAGGATCTTAGGGCTAAAAGTAGGTCCTAACTGGCGAATTTAGGAGTAACTCCTAAAAATAATGGGCGTGTCACTCTTAAATTTAGGACTCCTAACTTTTTTCACTAAGAGCAATTCACAAAGTATTTTAGGACTAAAAGTAGCACCTAAGTCTAGGAGAGCTTAAAAGTCCTCAAGAGGACTCCTAACTCAGTAAGACCTATTCACAAAGAATCTTAAAATGCCTGCGAGACGAAATGTTAGGGTATTCAACTTATTGTGGAGTTAATGCGCGATGCAATAACATCCCCGACTAACAGGAATAATCCGATTAGTCCCGGAAAAAAATGTTTGGCCACACTACGTTATTTAGCAACAGGGGAAATGCAACTTCGCAATGCCGACGATTTAAAATTATCGCAACCATCAGTCAGCCGTGCCATAAACTTTCCTTTGGACATTCAACAATTACACAGGATCAAAGCCAACTTCATGGCAATTGCAGGTATGCCCGGTGTGGTCGGTGCTATTGACGGGACGCACATAAAAATAATTGCGCCATCAAAAGACGAGGACGTGTTCGTCAATAGGAAGAAAGTGCATTCCATCAACACGCAGGTTGTTTTTGATGCAAATTTTAACATAGCCTACTGGATGTTGTTGCAAAGTGGGCTGGATCTTCAGCTACCCATGATTCGCGCATTTTAATGGTGAGCGGTCTGAGGCAGCTTTTTGAGATGTACCAGTTGGGTGTCACTTGCTGGGTGACAGTGACTATCCATGCATGACGTGGCTCTAGACACCCTACCTCAATCCACAACCGGGAGCACAGTTAAAGTGTAACATGTAAGTGATTACGCAGATTACGCTTAGTCCTATGTGTAAAACACATCGCATTGGCTCTTTGACGCCTTTTATTTGTTGAATCCATATTTATTATTGTTTACTGATTTCTTCCATGTATCCTTGAGCACACAAACATACACGAAATGTTGTGGAGGGAGGAATTGGGCAGATGAAACGTCGGTTTCATGTCCTCCACGGTGAAATACGCCTCACCCCAGAGAGGGCGAGCACAGTAATCACTGTATGTGCTATTCTACACAACCTCTGCAAGCGGAGTGTGGCAACCCCCTTCGTCGGCGGCGGGGATTCTGGAATTAATGAACGAAGCAGGGTTGCGGTGCAACGGGTTTTATTGTAAAACCAGTCACAAAAAGGGAAATCATATAAACTAAGGTTCTTCCGTAATCGGGAATAAGGGCACGGGACCTCCTGGTCCAGCCCTTCCTCGGGGTCGGCGGGGAAACAGCACCCGACGCCTCCGGCTTACTCCTGGTGGGGAAAACGTTTCGTTAAAGCACGTCGGTTCAACAGCACGTCTCTTCCTCGTCAGCCCTCTCCCCCGTCTGCCACGTGCCCAGCCCTTAAAGCTCCTCTGTCCTGGTCCCCCAGGTGCCCCCAATGTTCTTGATTCCCTGGGCCCGGTTGATGTTCCCTCTAGCGCAGCTGGGTGGAGGGGGAGGTATCTTCCTTCCACCACCCGTCCACGGGGCCGGTGCTGCAGCGGCTGGCCCCTGGTCAATTGCGTGGGGTTGCCACACACCCCCATCCTCAGCAGCAAGCCGGGGGTTCCTCCTGTTAGCCCTAGGCAGGCGTCCCTTCGGGACAGTGAGTCTGCGCTACCGTGGGCCCTTCCGGGTCGATGGACCACCTGGAAGCGGTAGTCTTGCAGGGCCAGGAACCAGCGCGTCACCCTGGCGTTGGTGTCCTTGGCCGTTGCCATCCACTTTAGGGGGGCGTGGTCGGTGACCAGGCTAAAGTTCCGACCGAGGAGGTAGTAACGGAGCTTTTCTAGGGTCCACTTGATTGCCAGCGCCTCCTTTTCCACCGTTGAGTATGCCCTTTCGCTGGCCAGGAGCTTCCGGCTGATGAAGGTCACCGGATGTTCCTCTCCTGACCGGACCTGAGATAGAACGGCTCCCAGCCCCACCTCAGACGCGTCCGTGTGTACCACGAAGGGGAGGCTGAAGTCCGGGGTGATGAGCACGGGCTCGGTGCAGAGAGCCTGCCGTAGGTGGGAGAAGGCTTCCTCAACCTCCTCCGTCCACTTCACTCGGTCGGGTAGAGTCTTCCTGGTTAGCTCGTTGAGGGGGCTGGCCAGTGTTGCGAACGCGGGGATGAACCTCTGATAGTAACCGACTAGTCCCAGGAAGGACTTCACCTGTTTCTTGGTGGTTGGCCTGGGCCAGGTCCGGATGGCTTGCACTTTTTCGTCCTGGGGTCTCACACAGCCCCTCCCGACTTGATAGCGCAGGTAGGAGGCCTCCTCCAGGCCCAGGCGACACTTCTGGGGGTTGGCCGTGAGGCCGGCGGTTCGAAGCGCCCCCAGGACGGCTCGGAGGTGGTGGAGATGGAGGGTCCAGGTGCTGCTGTGTATTACGATGTCATCTATATACGCGGCGGCGTATTCTCTGTGGGCCCGTAGGATCCGGTCCATCATCCTTTGAAAGGTTGCGGGTGCCCCATGCACCCCGAGCGGGAGGACGGTGTATTGGTATAGCCCGTCTGGTGTGGCGAACGCTGTCTTCTCCCGGGACCGCTTGGTGAGGGGGACCTGCCAGTATCCCTTCGTGAGGTCTAGGGTGGATATGAACCGGGCCAGCCCCAGTTGCTCTATTAACTCGTCCACCCGTGGCATAGGGTAGGCGTCGAAGACAGACGCTTCGTTCAGTTTGCGAAAGTCATTGCAGAACCGGTAGGTCCCGTCTGGTTTGGGTACCAGAACCACCGGGCTGGACCACGCGCTATGGGACTCCTCTATGACCCCCATCTGCAACATGCGGGCGACCTCTGTTCTGATGACGGCGCGCCGTGCTTCCGGGATGCGGTAGGGCCGGAGGCGGACTCTGACTCCCGGTTCTGTCCGGATGTCGTGGCTGACGGTTGTGGTCCTGCCGGGTCGCTCTGAGAAGACATCTAGATGTTGGAGCACCATGTCCCGCATGTCCTGTGTCTGGCTCGGGCTCAGCAGCTCCCCCACTGGGACCTCTGGAGGGGGCAGTCGAGCGGCCAGCGTCAGGAGAGTTGGATCCCGCGGAGTGGTCAGTGGTTGCCACCGCTTCAGCAGGTTGATGTGGTACAGCTGGGTGGTCTTGCGTCTCCCCGGTTGCCGTACCCGGTAATTGACCTCGCCCACCCGGTCGATGATCTCATAGGGTCCCTGCCACTTGGCCAGGAACTTGCACTCAGAGGTCGGGATGAGGACGAGGACCTGGTCGCCCGGGTCGAAGGTGCGCAGCTGGGCCCCCCGGTTGTACATCCGAGCTTGGGCTTGCTGGGCTCGTCCAAGGTGCTCCCGGACCACGGGCCACACCTGCGCCATCCTGTCCCGCACCTGCTCCACGTGCTCGATGATGGTGCGGTGGGGGGAGGGTTGGCTCTCCCAGGCGTCCCGGGTGATGTCGAGGAGCCCTCTCGGTCGTCTCCCATAGAGTAGCTTGAACGGGGAGAAGCCGGTGGAGGCCTGGGGTACCTCCCTGATGGCGAACAGGACGTGAGGGAGTAGCTGGTCCCAGTTCTTTCCATCGACCTCCATCACCTTTTTCAGCATGCGTTTTAAGGTCTGATTAAACCTCTCTACCAGTCCGTCGGTCTGGGGGTGGTAGACGGAGGTCCGGAGGTGGCGGATCTGTAACAGACTGAGGAGGTCCTTTAACACCCGGGACATAAAGCAGGAGCCTTGATCTGTCAAGATCTCCCTAACTATTCCCACCCTGCTAAATAACGTCATTAGCTCTCTTGCCACTGCCTTGGCTGTGGCGGCGCGGAGAGGTATGGCCTCTGGGTAGCGGGTCGCGTAATCTACCATGACCAGTATGTAGCGGTGACCTCTGCTAGTTCTGGGGAGGGGGCCTACGATGTCTAATGCCAGTCTGTCGAAGGGGACCTCGATCAGGGGCATGGGTATGAGGGGATTCCGTACGGACGGTCTAGGGGCGGTACGTTGGCACTCGGGGCAGGCTCGGCAGTAGTCCTCTATGTCTTTCTTTACCCCTGGCCAATAAAATCTAGCTAACACCCGGTCCCTGGTCTTATCCATCCCCAGATGAGCCCCTAGGAGGTGTGAGTGGGCCATGTACAACACCTTGCTAACATAGGACCGTGGAACGATCAGCTGTTCCACCTCCTCTCCCCCCCTCTGAATTACCCTATACAGTAACCCTCCCCGTGTGCTGTAATGTGGGTACTGCCGGCAACTCACCGAGTCCCGTGATAGTCCCTCGTGGGTTTGCACGTGTCCCCAGGCGTGTCTTAAGGAGTCATCCTCCAGCTGGGCGGTGGCGAACCGTCCGCCCCTGTCCACTCGCCCCTCAACGGCCAGGGGGAGGTCGGAGAAGTCAATGAGGGGTGGGCTCTCACTCTCCTCTGGTGGGGGTATCGGCTCGGAGGCAGTCATCGTGCCCGGTGTCCCCGGGGGAAGGGATTCCGTGGACGAGGCGTGAGGCCGGCGTCCTACCTCTCTCGCGGGTCTCTGCGGAGGCTCGTCGGAGTCAGTCGGGGATGGTGGGGGTTGGCCTGCCATGTAGACGGGTTGGCTTCGTAGCTGGCGCGGTCTCGTCCTTGGATGTCGGGGTCTTGGTGGGCGAAGCTCCGCCCCCAACAGTCGTCCAAAGATGGGACAGTCTCGTCCAATTAACAGGGGCATGGGTAGGTTGGGCACTACCCCGGCCTGGACAGTGAAGGTCCCCTTCGGGGTTTGTACTGTGATGTGGTTGGTGGGGTATGTTTCCGTCTGTCCGTGGATGCAGCCCACCTCCACGTCCTGCCCGGGCGTTCCACAGGCTAAGTCGGGCCGGATCAAGGTGACCACGCTCCCTGAGTCCAGGAGGGCATGGGTGTCGCGCCGTCCCACCCGTACCGGCAGGCTCGGCGAGACGGTCCTCTCGTGTGACCAGCAGGTGGTGCGGAGGCAGGCTCCTCCCCTCTGGTCGGACGGACTGGCCGTGGGCATTGACACGTCCCCTGCGCCGGGACAGTGGCGGGCCAGGTGGCCCTTCTGGCCGCAGGTGTAGCACCTCCACTCCTCTCTCGGAGTCGGGGGGGCGGGGCCTCTGCGGGCCACGATGTTTTGAGCCGGGTAGGCGGGGCCTCGGACGACCGGTGTCTGGGAGCGCGGGGTCTCTGTCATCCGTCCGCGTCGCTCGGTCCACGGCTCCCCCCCTCCGGGAGGCGGGGCTGTTCCTCCGCACAGCCGCTGGGTTACTTGATGGTTCTCGAGGAGTTCCACGAGATCGTTCACCGTTCTGGGCTGGTTCCCGGAGGCCCAGCGTTTGGCGCCGGGGGGAAGAGATTGGATGCAGCGGTCTATGACGAGACGATCCAGCAGAGGGGGGCCGTCTCCTTCTACGAGCCACCGCTCGGCCAGCCGGACGAGTTGGGAAATCTGGCTTCTCACTGAGCCGAGCGGTTCATAGCTCCAGCCGTGGTAGCGCTGCGCCTGGGCGGGGAGGCTGTGTCCATAATGGGCGAGGATGGCCTGCTTGAGCGTCGGGTAATGCCCCGCCTGTTGGGGGTTGAGATCCCGGTAGGCGCGCTGAGCTTCCCCGGACAGGAAGGGCGCTAGGATGTGGCCCCACTCGTCCGCTGGCCATTGTTCACGGTCCGCGGTCCGCTCGAACACGTCAAGGTACGCCTCTACGTCGTCGTCCGGTCCCATCTTTGTCAGCCTCTTCGTGGGGGCGGCGAATGCAGGACCCCGAGCGAGCTGCTCGGCCATTCGGACCATGCATCTCCGTAGGACGTCTATCTCCTCGTCCCTCGTGGCGGGTTGGTCGGCGTGCTCCATCGTGGTCTGGGTTGTGTTTAAGTCCAGAGATCGCGTTGCCCGCGTCCTCCACCACTGTGGCAACCCCCTTCGTCGGCGGCGGGGATTCTGGAATTAATGAACGAAGCAGGGTTGCGGTGCAACGGGTTTTATTTTAAAACCAGTCACAAAAAGGGAAATCATATAACCTAAGGTTCTTCCGTAATCGGGAATAAGGGCACGGGACCTCCTGGTCCAGCCCTTCCTCGGGGTCGGCGGGGAAACAGCACCCGACGCCTCCGGCTTACTCCTGGTGGGGAAAACGTTTCGTTAAAGCACGTCGGTTCAACAGCACGTCTCTTCCTCGTCAGCCCTCTCCCCCGTCTGCCACGTGCCCAGCCCTTAAAGCTCCTCTGTCCTGGTCCCCCAGGTGCCCCCAATGTTCTTGATTCCCTGGGCCCGGTTGATGTTCCCTCTAGCGCAGCTGGGTGGAGGGGGAGGTATCTTCCTTCCACCACCCGTCCACGGGGCCGGTGCTGCAGCGGCTGGCCCCTGGTCAATGGCGTGGGGTTGCCACAGGAGGAACATTCCACAGCCAGACGATGATGATGATGATGATGATGATGATGATGATGATGATGATGGCGATCAACATTACAAGGAATTTGGCCGTGTGGAACCGAGTGGACAGGCATTTAGGGATCACTTTGAAAACACATTTTAGGTAAACACCTTGGCCCAAATCAGTCAACACTTGGGTAGTTCATAATTTCTTTTAACTTTTACGTATTTTTATTGTTTGCTTTCTCTCTCTCTTGAACGTGCAGGCTACAACGTCATTATCGTGGTCTGCACAAAATTGTCATCATGCGTGTATTCTGCTAACTGCACTATAACTACTTATTAGGAATTCATTTCTAGCCTAGGCTATTTCCTTGTTTTTCGGGGATTCAGTGGGCTCGTCTGAACAACCAATCACCGAACTGACCGCTTCTAAACTCGTGCACGAGAATTGACGTGATCCATAGCAACGGCGCGTCACTCTTAGTTCACTCTTTGTGATTTATCCTTAGTAAGAGTAGGTCTCAGCGGCTTTGTGAATAACTTTTAAGAAAAAAGTCCTACGTAAAATGTTTTAGCGCGAGTTAGGAGCACTCCTAGCGGTAAGATAAAATGCTTTGTGAATACAGCCCCTGATGTTACACAAAAGACAGCAGGAGTAGTTACCCAGTCAATAACAACTGCTTCAGTTGTTGCAGTTTTTCGGACATCTTCGAGTCCACAGATTGAGCAATACTCATCTCTTGGTTCTACAGTAGCAAAGGACACAAGTGAACTTTACTGGACAAGCTTTGTTGTTTTGTGTGCATAGTAAATATATTACGAAAAATGTATTATGTAGTATGTATACCTGAGGAAGAGCCCGCAGCTTTCTTATGCTGCTGCTTGTTGGATTTATGGTCATTGATGCAGGAATTTGTGGAAAACTTTCAGCAACCTTTCTTGCCATCTAAGGAAATCCAGAAATACGTCTTTATGCACATTTACAAAACATTTGGTACAAGAGTCTTTGTTACATAATAGTGTTTTAAGGTCAGGTGAGATAACTGCTGATTGTTGTGCGGTACTACCTGCATCACAAACACTCCACAACTTGTGTTGTCCTTTTGTTCATTGTGCTTTATGGTTCCTGCTGTCCACTTAATGCTGCTCCAGTGCTGCCTGCCTTGTATGTTTTGGCGCATTTTGAAATACAATCTGCAAATATTGGTTATTTTGAGTGAATGCTCTCATCAAAATGTATGTTTGAAAGTCACAGGCAGAAATACTTTACCACTAAGTCATTGCAGCCTTATTTGAGATGTCATGGTAAATCTCTGAAGAAGCAGGGTCAATGACAAACACTTGGGCTGACGGAGCATGAAGATACTGATGATCATACATGAAAGGAGAACAATATTAGAACTACGCTTATCCATTAAAAACGTTGTTGTTGTGGGCCAAACACACTTAAAACGGGAGCGTATCTTTTCCCTGGGTTCTATTTTTCCCCAACTCTACACCTGGAAAAAAGCTTTTGGAAAGCTGCCTCTTATGTCATCACAGGTGGGCATGTTGGGGGTATGTCAGGTGAACTTTAGAACAACATGACATGGTGCTCGCCATACGATATCCTTATTACTCACCACAAACCTCCAGTGACTGTCATTGATATTTACAAAAGACACTGCACCATCAAAACAGTCAAAGTCCACCTGTGTAAACAACAAGGACATACATTTGAATAATGCTCAGTGAATTCAGCTCAATCCACTCTTACAAAATGACATAATATGCTGTGTTTGTACAGTTACTGGGATACCTTAATATTGACATAGAAATTGAAAATATACAAACTTTTCTCATTTGGTGTCGAGACATTTGTTGTCTTGTGCCTGATCATACCACTCAGGGCGTCCCCCCCTCCCAAAAAAGAAAGTGTATAAATCGAACTTATTCAAGGAGTTTCAATGATGTAGTCATCATAATTCATGGGCTGTAAAAACGTAAATGTTATTTTAAAGTGCAATTTCAAAGTACAAGTTCAAAGAACAAGTTCAAGAATTGCAAGCAATAAATTGTGCATAACGTTACTTTGAAACATTGCATAACGTTACTTTTTGAAGTTTGACAAGCAGCAGGGACATTTATTTCACCACATTAGAAATTGAATGAGTCAATCTAACGTTAGCATATAGCTCAGCTTGCTAGTAGACAATGCAACATCACCGAACCACCAAACAAACTCTGTAAAACGTAACAATATTTCAATCTTACCTTCATATCAGCCAAAAGGAGGTGGCTGCAGAGACTGTTAACAATTCGAAAAATAAGCACTTGTGGCACATTAATCTGTATGTTGCACAGTTGGTTTGACAACTTGAGGTCAAAAGGTCAAGGAGCATAATGAGTTTATTTATTTTAATTCTGAAAAAATTGCCGAAAAGATATATTTGAAAAATAAGCCTTGTGGCACATGGGGGTTATTATTATCTGTGTTATACAGTTGGTTTGACATCGAGAGGTCAAAAGGTCAAGGAGCATAATAACTTTATTTATTTATTTCATTTTTAATTGTGAAAAATTGCCGAAAAGATACATTTGAAAAATAAGCCTTGTGGCACATGGGGGTTATTATTATCTGTGTTATACAGTTGGTTTGACATCGAGAGGTCAAAAGGTCAAGGAGCATAATAACTTTATTTATTTATTTCATTTTAATTGTGAAAAATTGCCGAAAAGATATATTTGAAAAATAAGCCTTGTGGCACATGGGGGTTATTATTATCTGTGTTATACAGTTGGTTTGACATCGAGAGGTCAAAAGGTCAAGGAGCATAATAACTTAATTTATTTATTTCATTTTAATTGTGAAAAATTGCCAAAAAGATAAATTTGGAAAATAAGCCTTGTGGCACATGGGGGTTATTATTATCTGTGTTATACAGTTGGTTTGACATCGAGAGGTCAAAAGGTCAAGGAGCATAATAACTTTATTTATTTATTTCATTTTAATTGTGAAAAATTGCCGAAAAGATACATTTGAAAAATAAGCCTTGTGGCACATGGGGGTTATTATTATCCGTGTTATACAGTTGGTTTGAAATCAAGAGGTCAAAAGGTCAAGGAGCATAATAACTTTATTTATTTATTTCATTTTAATTGTGAAAAATTGCCGAAAATATATATTTGAAAAACAAGCCTTGTGGCACATGGGGGTTATTATTGTCTGTATTATACAGTTGGTTTGACATCTTGAGGTCAAAAGGTCAAGGAGCATAATACGTTTTTTAAAAAAAGAAGTAAAAAATCGATGAAAATTTATATTTGAAAAATAAGCCTTGTGGCACATGAGGGACATTAATCAGTATGTTGCACCGTTTGTTTGACATCATTCACTCAAATGGTTGAAGCGCATTATAGGTTTGTATTTTGAATGTTAAATGAATGTTGAATATTAAACTAACTTAATGCCGCTCGGGCCGGGCTCGGACAGAACGTGCACGGGCTAGGGCTTGATTTTCTTTATTAATCGAATGGGAAATGCAATGGGCCTATTTTAGGACCGAATCACCGTGAAACTTGCTTCTAATAACATTTCTAGCGAGAAATATACTTTTTACTTGCATAGTCTTTAGTCAGTGATTACGTCTGATCTTTAGTTTTATAGTTATTAGGAAGATTTTATCAGCTCGCTCGCATGTTTCAACAACGTCAGGTTGCTAGGGACGCTTCTTTCGCTAAACTAGCAGCTCACGTGTTTCCTGCGTTTGTGTTATTAAACCGTTACTGTTTCTAACAATGATATCATCTTGTTAGAAACACGTATATCTGAGAGCCAACCCAGTCGCCAGAAGCATACGTTGACAGTGTACGTTTTCGTGAACACTGGATTACGTCGCATTTCAACATTTATAGCGTGTTATACTGTGCACACACAAGCACACGCACACGCACACACACACACACAATGCATTTCGCTGCTAAAACAACAGCAACAGATATTCCCTCAATTATTATTACTTTCAAAACGTTGACCAAAGTGGAATTACTTTTTTATTTGGGCTGCTTCTAGGACATTTTGGGTGGATTTTGAACGGTATGTGGGCAGGATGTTTTTTGCAGGACCTGGCATTGCTGGCAACCCTGCGCTGGTGCTGAAATGCTCCGGAACCAACACAGTCTCACTCCCTACTCGTCAAATGTGTGACGCATGGCCAAGGATCCCTGGCGTCAATTTCCGATGAAAAATGGGTACTTTTTCGTCGTTTTTCAACGCGGGGGTCAGTCAGATAGACATTCATGTTAATCCCTCACCGTCGGATATAGACGAAAGGAAATCAATGTCTATCAACGGTGATGCCGTCACGTTATGCAACTATTGTCTATTGATTTGTTTGACAGATTCACCATTAAACGTGTTTCTAATGACATTTCTAGCGAGAAATGTACTTTTTCCTTGAATAATCTTCAGTCAGTGATTGTGTCTGATCTTTAGTTTTATTGTTAGGAAGATTTTATCGGCTCGCTCGCATGTTTCAACGACGTCAGGTTGCGAGGGACGCTGCTTTCGCTAGCTCACGTGTTTCCTGCGTTTGTGTTATTAAACCGTTACTTTATGTAACTTTTAATGATATGATCTTGTTAGAAACACGTATGTCTGAGAGCCAACCCAGTCGCCAAAAGCAGACGTTGACAGTGTACGTTTTCGTGAACACTGGATCACGTCGCATTTCAACATAAAATAGCGTGTTGTACACACACACACACACACACACACACACACACACACACACACACACACACACACACACACACACACACACACACACACACACACACACACACACACACACACACACACACACACACACACACAATGCATTTCGCTGCTAAAATAAATATATATTGCAAATATTATTACTTATTATTACCCCCCCCCCCCCCCCCCCCCCCCTTAAATAAATACTATGGCAGAATAAAGAATAAATTCATTCATTATCATTCAACTTGAACATGTGTTCTTACAGTATAGAGTTGTAAAGGGATGACGTATGTTGGCCAACCCGGAAGTGGGCGTCGCCCCGGGTTCCCTTGACAAAAAGCCAACGGGTTTTTCCATTGGATTTTTGCAGAAAAATTAGCATCTTTGAAGCACCTCCTTAAAACCTGAAAATAAATAAATAAAAATAACCGTGCTCCAAAGAACGAAATGTAACGAAATGTAAACCAATGCATTCTGAATAGGAGTGTTTCTCCGATTTTTCCAAGCTACAACAGGGCTGCATCCAGTCACCTGACCGTCATGGTTGCTATGGTGGTTGCTATCGACCACCCCCTCTCCTTACATGGCTCTAAAAACCAAGCGGCAAAGGAGCTGCCGTCAATTGTATTGTTTTTGTCGTAAACTAGGGTCCGATGGTTAAAAAATTGACAGATTTTCCAAGGTAAGCAAAAGGCAGCTTGGATGTTTTTATTTCTGCAGTTTAGACTTCTTCTATTACCTATTTTTGAAAGCAAAACACCAAGCTCATTGATTTAACGAGGCAGTGTTATTTGAAACAATTTATTAAATAAATATTTGTGAGAGATTTTTGACAAATTACATGTTATTTAGCATCTACACGTTAAGCTGCCCAATGAGATCAAGCTCGCCCTCTTGCCACACCGAGATCATGTCCTAGACCAGGCCTATTCAACTAGCGGCCCGTGGGCCAAATGCGGCCCCTCTTAATTTTTTTCTGGCCCGCAAGAGGTTCCACGCAAGAAATAAATAAAATAAAGGAGAAACATAGTTGAATGCAAATCAGGTTTCTGTGTGTAGCCGGTGATACTAGCCAGTATCAGTACCCCACAATCAGGAACTGGCATCTGTTATTCTGACAATGTTTGGCTCAACCGATACGTTTGAGTCTAGCTTTCCTCATATGAATGCCATCAGAACAACGGCACGTTGCTCCATGACCTATGAGAAGCTGCATGAGTGTCTCAGGATGAGGCAAACAAGGCAGTGCAATTTTTCTCACTGACTCACTGGCTCAAAATGTCTCATATGTACAGTAGTTCTGTTTTGTGATGATTCAAACATTGTTTAATTCTAAATACGTGTCCAAAATATGTGAGAACAAAATCTTTTATAATGATACGATTAAAAGTGAAGGAGGAAGGAATGCGTCTGACAAGTTTATTCCATGTAGTAGTACTATATGTATTAAGTTAACACTACTTTAAGTATGATTTATTTGTAGCTATTCATTCACGTAGTTTTACTCTGTGTGGCCCATGAACCCACAGTGGTTTTCCTTTTCGGCCCACTTGATAAGGACGTTGAATAGCCCTGTCCTAGACCATAGGTGTACCATGTAAAATACATGTTACCATTTGCTAGAGTGTCATGCTTGGTGTCATTGGACTCAGCTCAACGTGTAGATGCTAAATACCATGTCATTTGTCACAAATTTCTATCGGGAAGCAAATCAATAGCTGCTCATTGTTGATTAAGGCCTCCAATTTCGACAGCTAATTACTACCATTAAACATGTTCGAATATGCTCATGTATGACACCGTTGCAATCGCCTGGAAGCGTAGATGTTGAATGACACCTTGTCCGCCCTCTTACGCCACCGGGAAGATATTTACATACTTCTGATTGACTAATATATTGATTCAGCTATTCCCCCAGAAGTCTGGGGTCAAAAGGTCAAAAGGAGCCGGCACCACGCCGCTTATGAGACAAAAAAGGTAATGTGTATTTCTCTCATAACTTTTTGTCATTATTAAAGAGAGGCCTGATTCTCAGATATGCATGTTGGATGGCTAGGGTGTGGGTCTGGGAAGAACTTCAGGCCAAAATCTTGCAAGCGAGCCGCTGGGTGAGGTGCAACGAGATGGAGCACTTGCTGAGTCATTTCCTGTAGGGCTGGAGCCACAGGTTGAAGCATATGCGTCCTTTGAGACCCCCTTTGATATATAAGAGACCTCAAAGTAAAGCTTACTTAAATGTTGTCGACCCAGTCACCTATTGCATCACTTCCTTTAGGGCTTCGGCCTCCTAATTGATCATTGTAGTATAATTGAATGCCCTCTTTCATATATATGATACCTCCCCCACTGGGACGTGGCAACAATTCTCCAAATCCATATGGGGAGGGGGGGGGGGGTGCTGCTTGTGGACAGTAGGGTTGTACACTAGACATAAATAGGAAGAAAACTCAGGAGAAGGAATGACCTCTCATAAATATTTATTCAGTAAATTGTTTCAAATAACCCTGCCTCGTTAAATCAATGAGCTTGGTGTTTTGCTTTCAAAAATAGGTTATAGAAGAAGTCTAAACTGCAGAAAATAAAAACATCCAAGGTGCCTTTCAAGGATACCTTGGAATATCTGTCTATTTTTTAACCATCGGACCCGTAGTTTACGACAAAAACAACACAATTTACGGCAGCTCATTTGCCACGTGGTTTTTAGAGCCATGTAAGGATTAGAGGGGCTGGTCGATAGCAACCACCATAGCAACCATGACGGTCAAGTGACTGGATGCAGCCCCGTTGAAAAAAATAGAATACCACCCTCAGGAGATTAATGATATTTATTCTACTTCATTTAAGAATGCTCGATTCTGATTGGCTGGGAGGGGTGCATTAATCCGGCATATTGCCCGCTGATTTGTCGGTTCTACTTGCTGTTGACTGAGCACAGTAGATCAATACGCCGCTTGTATCGATTTCTATCACATACATTTCCAACATGAGGTCCATTGTAAAAATAAACCAAGGAGTGCCTGTTTGATCGATCGTCATTAAAGCTGACTTGATAAAAATGTAGCAACTACGTTATTAAACTAGTGATCAGATCCAGCCTTGTGTGGTTGCTATAGAAACAAGTTACCTACAGCTGAGCTAACGTTATTCACCGTAGTTCTAAAGGGAACTACTTTTCGAGGGAGATGAACTTAGACAGAGTATACATTTAATAAGCATGCAATACGAATAAGAAAAAGGCTAATTATTAAAGTAGGCCTATTTGAATTGTTTTATTATGTTGGCCGGCGCGAAGTAGAATAAACGGAATAATCACCTCAAGGCAGGGCAATAAACAGTTTGATATGCCCGGCTCGCGGAAGGTTACCGCCCGAGACGATAAGCCGTCCACGAGCCGGGCTATCAAACTGTTTATTGGCCGGGCTCTCTGTGATTATTCCTTACTTAAATGATTATGACCATGAAGTCTTTATTTGCATGGGTTTACATTTCGTTCTGTGTAGCATGGAAAAATCGGAGAAACACTCCCATTCGGATTGCATTGGTTTACATTTCTTTCTTTGGAGCACAGTTATTTTTATTTATTTTCAGTTTTTGAGGAGGAGCTTCAAAGATGCTAATTTTTCTGCAATAATCCAAAATCAAATGGAAAAACCCGTTGGCTTTTTGTCAAGGGAACCCAGGGCGACGCTCACTTCCGGGTTGGCCAACATACGTCATCCCTCCACCACTATACTGTAATAACACATGTTGAAGTTGAATGATAATGAATGAATTTATTCTTTATTCTGCCTTAGTATTTATTTATTTATTTAGCAGCGAAATGCAGTGTGTGTGTGTGTGTGTGTGTGTGTGTGTGTGTGTGTGTGTGTGTGTGTGTGTGTGTGTGTGTGTGTGTGTGTGTGTGTGTGTGTATAACACGCTATTTTATGTTGAAATGCGACGTAATCCAGTGTTCACGAAAACGTACACTGTCAACGTATGCTTTTGGCGACTGGGTTGGCTCTCAGATATACGTGTTTCTAACAAGATGATATCATTAAAAGTTACATAAAGTAACGGTTTAATAACACAAACGCAGGAAACACGTGAGTTGCTAGTTTAGCGAAAGCAGCGTCCCTAACAACCTGACGTCGTTGAAACATGCGAGCGAGCCGATAAAATCTTCCTAATAACTATAAAACTAAAGATCAGACACAATCACTGACTGAAGATTATGCAAGTAAAAAGTATATTTCTCGCTAGAAATGTTATTAGAAACACGTTTAACGGTGAATCGGTCCTAAAATATTGCATTTCCCATTCAGATAATAAAGATTAATAAAGATCATACACATTCACTGACTGAAGATAAGTCAAGGAAAAAGTACATTTCTCGCTAGAAATGTCATTAGAAACACGTTTAATGGTGAATCTGTCCTAAAATATTGCATTTCCCATTCAGTTAATGCTGGGTTTTGCGTATCATATGCACGCGAAATGGACGTATCCGCCCTCCACAGTAGTTAATGCTGGGTTTTGCGTATCCAAACCGTGCGATCTGTACGCATATTGGTGAGACTGGGTTGGTTATCACAGACAATTTTAAGTAGAAACGGGTGGCCAAAAGCTGTCATATTCTTAGTTATCACAGACAATTTTTAACAATAAATGTTCTGTACGGAGGGACAAAGAACGCTCCCGTACAGAACCTTAGATGGAAGTCGTGCTTAGTGACAAATCACGACAAATACTTCCAATTGCTATGCATGAGTTTGAAAATTGTGCTTTTTGACACGAACATTTAGAAAATACGTGTACCTGATCACGTTTCAATAGATTAAATAACGTGACAGTGTCACCTATTTTCGTGAGCCCATGATGCCTGAAGGGATAATGTATAGAACGCCGGCCATTATCGCCCGATAATGGCCGGCGTTCTATACATTATCCCTTCATCCCATCCCTTACATAACCAGCAATGACAATGGTTTTATACCCACCATGATTTAAACGGCATGCGAGCTGCTGGTTTCAGTAACATATCAACCATGTTATTATAATTATGTGGAGACGAATGAAATATTGTTCGTCATAACTATCAAACCAAACATCCTTCACATTCGCCGAACGACGATTATGAAAGTAAAATGCACATTTCTCGCTAAAAATGTTTACATAAACACTTTTAATGGTGTAACTGTGCTAAAATATCATATTTTCCACCCAGAATAAAAAGTATGTCCGCCATATAACATAATCAGGGAGCCACTGAAGCGCTGCAAGTAACGAAGAGTGAACAGTGAACAGCGACGGACTGGGATAAAAAAACCGACCCTGCTATTTGCACCCACCAGTATGGAAGCATATATGTAGCAAAATTCAAATGGCAATGCAATTTGCAATTTGCAATTCAATAAGTAATTACGTTATGCAATTGACAATGCATTATGCAATTTCATAATGTAATTTGTAAATACGTTATTCAAAGTGTATTTTAATATGCAAAGTGACAATGCAATCCTCAATTACATTTGCAAAAGTTGTAACAATAAAAATACATTAACATTTTGTCAAATTCTTTGAGTTCCTTTATTCAAATTGAAAAAGCTATAGCGTCCCCGTGATTGCAATCCACTTCGCCACGCTCCGTGTGTTGCGATATTCAAATGACATTTCAATCCGCAAAACGGAATCCAAAACGGAATCCAAAACGGAATCCAAAGAGGAATCCAAATAGGAATCCAAAACGGAATCCAAAGAGGAATCCAAATAGGAATCCAAAGAGGAATACAAATAGGAATCCAAAAAGTCAATATGCAAAGTGGCAAACGTATCAGCCAATCAGCGTCTGGACGTCACTTTCTATTGTCTCCAAGGGTATCTCTCCACGGTAATAATAATAATAATAATAATGCATTTAATTTAAAGGGCGCCTTTCAAGACACCCAAGGTCACCCTACAGAGCATAACGTTATCATAAATAGTTTAAAACAACACATTGTGGAAAAATAATAATAAATAAATAAATAAAACAAAAACAAGACAAAACAAACAAACAATCAAGACAGTGATCAGTTAGACGTTGTGTGCGAGTTTGAACAGGTGAGTTGTGACTTGAAGGTTGTAATGGTGTATGACTGTTTTATGTGTGGGGGGAGGGAGTTCCAGAGCCTGGGTGCTGAACAGCTGAATGACCGGGCACCCATTCGTAATGAGTCGTGATGTGGGGATAGATAGTAGTCCAGCAGAGGTTGAGCGGAGGGAGCGGGAGGGAGTGTATTCTTGGAGGAGGTCGCAGAGGTAACTGGGGGCTAGGTTGTGGAGAGCTTTGTAGGTGAGGAGTGGGTGGAGACGGTGGGTCTCCCGACCCTATGTTTTGCACCCAGTGCCTGTAGCACTTGGGAAATCTTTGTGTATACCACACTGGCGTCAAAACGTACCAGTGAGGATAAATCGTCTATCCTATCTCCCAGAACACGCACTCTATCTACTGCATCTGTGTCTTCAACTGGATTGTTCTCCACATCATCGGCCAAACTTCGGAGCATATCAATAATCTCCATTGGTGACCATGGACCATAGGCTACGAACTAGAAGGGAACAAGGAAATTACGAGCAAGTGACGTAGTTGCCGCCCAGACGCTGATTGGCTGATACGTTTGCCACTTTGCATATTGACTTTTTGGATTCCTATTTGTATTCCTCTTTGGATTCCTATTTGTATTCCTCTTTGGATTCCTATTTGTATTCCTCTTTGGATTCCTCTTTGGATTCCTCTTTGGATTCCTCTTTGGATTCCGTTTTGCCAAATCTTTTGCAAAGCGTTCGTTTTGCGGATTGAAATGTAATTTGAATATCGCAACACACGGAGCGTGGCGAAGTGGATTGCAATCACGGGGACGCTATAGCTTTTCAATTTGTATAAAGGAACTCAAATAATTTGACAAAATGTTATTCTATTTGTATTGTTATAACTTTTGCACATTTAATTGAGGATTGCATTGTCACTTTGCATGTTAAAATACACTTCGAATAACGTATTTACAAATTACATTATAAAATTGCATAATGAATTGTCAAATGCATAATGTAATTCCAAATTGCATTGCCATTTGAATTTTGCTACATATATGCTTCCATACACCAGCGGCACACAACTTGTCTTCTAAATCCAAGTTCATAAGGACCTCCTTCTCTATCGTAATCACTGATGGCGACAGAGTACAGCTTCAAACTTCCAACTTCCAAAGTATAGCTTCCAACTCCCAACCTCCCAGAAACCCAAACATATGGCAAGCCAATTTGACATAAATTCACTACACTGGATTTATGTTGCAGATGTCTGTAATGTGAATAACAGATATTTGCATCCAAATAAGATACCGGTTATCAGGGGTGGACTGGGAGAAAAATTCAGCCCTGGCATTTTCTCTCCAGACCAGCCCACTACATTATTAGCACTAGGGGTGGGACGAGACGAACGGGAAGAACCCTGTATATCCGAATAATAGTACAGTTTTTTGTTTTTCAAGTTTGTGTTTCTTGTGCTGGTGACAAGAAAGGTGTGAAACCCGAACAGGAAGTTAGCAGATATCCTGTGGTTGCTGCATCTCCAACCGCCATATCTACTATAAAACCCTTGTAAAATATCACACATGATCCAACGCTAAATCCTCTCTTGCAGTTATTAGTCTGTGACTGTGAAAATCGTTTGGTGCAAGCCCAGCATTAGTTAAAACCAGACTCGGACAATAATAACAAAATCTCCTGACAAATAATCTAAATAGAAACATATTACAGACAGTAACAGCATTAGAGCTGAAACCAATTTGTTTTAACGGTGACTCAGTCATTATGAAACCATAAATAGAGAATTGAATTTTTTTTCTCATATTCTCATACACGTGTATGTGCACATGTATGTATACATGTGCACATACATGTATATGAGAATGCATATCTATTCAGACCTGTAATTCGGCCTACCTGCATAACTGTTAATTTAACTTAAAATATATGCAAATGTTTGAAATTAAAATCAATGTGAAAATCTTCAACCAGGAAATAATCATAATCAAACCTTTTGTTTCAATCTGAGGCAAAACAAGTTGCATAATAAACTCACAGTCAAGAGAAGCTCTCTCTCTCTCTCTCTCTCTCTCTCTCTCTCTCTCTCTCTCTCTCTCTCTCTCTCTCTCTCTCTCTCTCTCTCTCTCTCTCTCTCTCTCTCTCTCTCTCTCTCTCTCTAGCGTCATAGAAGAACTTCTAGCAGGTCAGGAAAACCTGTTTGACAGGAGATGATGGTAGCGGAGAATATAAAGTGACATTTATGAATAACCAATTGTCATTTTATCACACATATAGTATGTTTCTTCACATAAACCTTTAAACATACACATATTGCATTGCTCTCGAAATAGTCATCACCTCAGTAAACAATAAATGAATTGAAAGATTACAATGAATTCAATGGCAAATATTGCAAATTAAACTAATTATTTCCAATAGGTTTACTTGTATTTTGTGCTAAAATTCAAAGTGTCACATCTGTATTTACAATACAGCTTGATTCTGCATCTCTATTTACAGCTCATTAGTCCATGTCAATGTTTACTGTTGCTATGGCAACAAGAGACTGCGCTTAGCCAAATCATCTGGGGCCGGTTGCACCAACTGGGCGTAACTAAGCCTGGTCGTAACTGCTAAGTAGGTCTTAGTTACGACCTGGCGTTAGAATGGAACTAACGCCGGTTGCACCAACGGGACTTACGCCTGGTCTTAACTACGCCCGGTCTTAGCCATGCGCGGCCATGTGAATGTTCCATGGTATGCGCATATCACCGCGTTGCTAGGATACCTCGTGACAACAGCTGTTTACTATTTTTCTTGACATGCTGTTGGACCCCGAAATTAATAATTCATTCGTTCACTCATTGTCATTCATCAATTGTGTTAATGCCTAACAATAAAACACTGCAAACGAATATAATTAAAATATGTATTTGTAATGTCTGGTTTACGACGAGCAGGCATTTAGACGGGAATGGTTCTGTAGGAGAGATTTGTTTAATGTGTCGGCCTATATAAAACATATAAACATAGTTAAAACAACATTCACAACTGATTATAAGTTGAGAACGGACTAATCGGCCAGCGATATCTTCCCGACAGGCAGTCGATCTGTGAACACTGATCATATCGCCGGCTGTGCTTTGAAATGCAGTTTAGCGAAGCGTTGCAAGGATGGTGGTAAAGCTGCATTGGATTGGATGTAATTGCTATAGAAACAGCCGGAATTTCAACTCTACGCCTGCCCCTGACCAGGCGTAGGATTTACGCCTGGCGTAGGATTTACGCCTGGTCTAAAGTGAAAAGAACGCTAAGCCCAGTTGGTGCAACCGGCGTAACGGCTAGGTTGGACTAAAACGCCAAGTTACGACCAGGCGTAGTTACGACCAGGCTTACGCCCAGTTGGTGCAACCGGCCCCTGAACAATAATAACCCATAATATCACAATTCGGCCTATTTAAACAAAATCAACCACAACTACCAACAGTCACAGCCCTTCAACTCTGGGCTAATATGTTGTCACAAGTATGCAGTTAATTAGGTCACATCACATTCAATGTAAAAACGTTTTCTACTTTGTTTTGGACATGTCTCAAAATGTAGCCTAGCTAGCCCCAGGCTAACGTTACTTAACATATATGCCTCCACTCGCTCGTCTCCTGGCGCAGCAGCACCTGCTGGGGTGTGGACCCCGGCACCAAATAGGTCTGTCAATTTAACATTTAACTTCCATCGCCAGAGGCTTAAGTCGCCGTTTTTCAGCACCACCCGGGCGTTTTCTATGGAAAGCCAAGAAGGCCACAATCCGGACCTAGATTGGCGCGGTAAAAGTGCAAAACCCGTACGGATTCCGTACGGTATCCGTACGGTTTGGCAAGAATTCCGTACGGAATCCGTACGGTTTCCGTACGGATTCCGTACGGTTTTGAATGACTAATAGCCGCGGCTATTAGTCATTTACTCCGGCTATTAGTTATTCACTCCGGCTGTCTAACCAATCAGTGAAGAGAAAGACCAGACTAAAGTAACGCATTGTCGAAACTAGAGCTGCAGTGCCTCCATGTTTCGCCGTAACATAAGGCTGTGTTGTCTTTACTAGTTTCACTACAATGTAATGACCACCACTAGCTAGTGGAAAATATATTTGTGTCTAGTACAGTGATATATTTGTTAGGCTATATATTGAGATGGCAGTCCCTCATCCCCAGATTGTTCGCGATATGCAGTAGCCAGCTCGGGCATAACATTACAATTTCATGGATGCAAGCAAGCCAAGACAATCGATCTATATCTATAGCCTACATGACAACACGCACACACACACACACACACACACACACACACACACACACACACACACACACACACACACACACACACACACACACACACACACACACACACACACACACACACACACACACACACACACACACACACATACATATTAAGCACACTGGTAAAGCAATAGGAGCCTGCATTGGCTAAAGTTGTTGGGATGCACCTTATTTTATAACAGGGAGGGGCAAAGTTGTGCATTACAATGCAAACACGACAATAATTGGCACCGTTCTTGCGCACTCAGAAGAACATGAACTGAATAAATGCCAGGTATATAGCATATCGGAGACGGGTACACAATCAGTGCATTTGCAAATGAGAGCCTGCAGTAGGTCCGATCTTGTGACATTATTTAACCATCCATCTACAGCTAATACGATCAGACAGATACATCATTGATCACATAAAAGCCCACAACAAGCCCAACATCACCACGGCAGGTGCGCTCTCTCACGCACATTCACACAATCACTCCAACTTCTCCAACTCCAAGGCAAGGCTGTTACACTAAGACCACAAACACCCACAACTAACCAGCCTACATATCCACAATAATGCACAACAATCAGTTCTATACATTGCGTCTATCTTCTGTTTGGTGCACGTGGCTAATTTGCATAGTTTGCACCGGACTGTCGGCTCCGCTTGTCAAAAAAATAGAACGTATTTGTGAATAAATGCTTTGAATTCGCTAAAATGGTCCCTGCCAGTGTTTTTCTATTCTGATGTTTGTGGATGAATCTTTCAGCTACAGCTTTGTTACATTTCCTTGCGATGGTTTGCTAGTTTAACTATACAGCAATAAATCAAATGATGTAAGATGATGTGTCCGTTGCGTGGCTGTCATGTGAGAGCCGTATACGCATTTTAAAAACACCTGTAATCAGCGTGACTCACGCTGATGTTTTTAAAATCACATCATCTTACATCATTTGATTTATTGCTGTATAGTTAAACTAGCAAACCATCGCAAGGAAATGTAACAAAGCTGTAGCTGAAAGATTCATCCACAAACATCAGAATAGAAAAACACTGGCAGGGACCATTTTAGCGAATTCAAAGCATTTATTCACAAATACGTTCTATTTTTTTGACAAGCGGAGCCGACAGTCCGGTGCAAACTATGCAAATTAGCCATGTGCACCAAACAGAAGATAGACGCAATGTATAGAACTGATTGTTGTGCATTATTGTGGATATGTAGGCTGGTTAGTTGTGGTTGTTTGTGGTCTTAGTAGTGTAACAGCCTTGCCTTGGAGTTGGAGAAGTTGGAGTGATTGTGTGAATGTGCGTGAGAGAGCGCACCTGCCGTGGTGATGTTGGGCTTGTTGTGGGCTTTTATGTGATCAATGATGTATCTGTCTGATCGTATTAGCTGTAGATGGATGGTTAAATAATGTCACAAGATCGGTCCTACTGCAGGCTCTCATTTGCAAATGCACTGATTGTGTACCCGTCTCCGATATACCTGGCATTTATTCAGTTCATGTTCTTCTGAGTGCGCAAGAACGGTGCCAATTATTGTCGTGTTTGCATTGTAATGCACAACTTTGCCCCTCCCTGTTATAAAATAAGGTGCATCCCAACAACTTTAGCCAATGCAGGCTCCTATTGCTTTACCAGTGTGCTTAATATGTGTGTGTGTGCGTGTGCGTGTGCGCGCGCGTGTGTGTGTGTGTCTGCGTGTTGTCATGTAGGCTATAGATATAGATCGATTGTCTTGGCTTGCATCCATGAAATTGTAATGTTATGGCCGAGCTGGCTACTACATATTGCGAACAAACTGGGGATGAGGGACTGCCATCTCAATATATAGCCTAACAAATATATCACTGTACTAGACACAAATATATTTTCCACTAGCTAGTGGTGGTCATTACATTGTAGTGAAACTAGTTTAGACAACACAGCCTTATGTTACGGCGAAACATGGAGGCACTGCAGCTCTAGTTTCGACAATGCGTTACTTTAGTCTGGTCTTTCTCTTCACTGATTGGTTAGACAGCCTTCAAACTTAGTGGTCAAGCAAAGAAGGGGAGGGGCTCGTTCTGCATACCTAATAGCCGGAGTGAATAACTAATAGCCGGAGTGAATGACTAATAGCCGCGGCTATTAGTCATTCAAAACCGTACGGATTCCGTACGGAATTCTTGCCAAACCGTACGAAAACCGTACGGAATCCGTACGGAAACCGTACGGATTCCGGAAACCGTACGGATTCCGTACGGTTTTGCACTTTTACCGCGCCAATCTAGGTCCGGATTGTGGCCTTCTTGGCTTTCCATAGCATACGACCTAGAGGTCGGAACAATGGAGCGTCGGAGAAATCAGCCAGAGGATCAGGGTAAGGTCAGGGGGCGTTTGCTCAAAAAAGATTGAGAACCACTGTTCTAAATCATACAAAAATGTTCCAATGAAAGAGGCCGATTGCGTCAGTAAGTTTGACTAAAAGAGCAGAAATATCTGAGAGTGGAGGAATCAAACACCGGCCTTCTTGAATACTAACCTAGCGTCACCACCGCTTATACCAGTGTGCAGGGGCGCAGATGGGATTTTTGAACTGGGGGGGACCAAGCTGTTAGCTAATGATTTAAACTCAACAAGTTATTTTTGTGTAATCTGGGCTTTAACTAGCGCTCAAGTAGTTACTTTCGTAATAGCCTATGGGTCAATGGTTTGCACTAAAAAGCCATTGCAGAATTCTTATTTGAAATCATGGATAAACAACAGTGAACATTGTTAAACAAAGGCCTACTTGATCAACACTAGCCATGTATGGTGAAACTGTTATTTGTCTGGAATGCCAATCACCCACAAAAACGTCATGTCTAATGCAAAATATGTTTTATTTAAACATTTGTGCATACACTCAGAAGTGTTAACAACATATTTACATAAATGAAAAAATGAAAAACAAATTTACTGTCTAAGCAGACTCACTGAAGGACCCAAAAACATCTCTCCTCCTTTCATTACCCTGAGCATACTTCTCATACTTCATACATACTTCTGAGCATGCCTCTCTTAGTGAATATGGCACACAGCAATGCCATTGAGTCTTTTTTGCGTCATGGTTGATCTCAACCATGTCTTCAATCTGCGTAACCCACTAAACCTGTGCTCTGCCTCAGCAGATGATATGGGCACCACCATCAACAATCTCTAGCTAGCTACAGAGAATGAAACGGTATTAATATGCTTGTGTTAGGTAGCTATCTAAAGAGAATGACAAGGTATTAATATATGGGCCAGAGCAAGGCAAGCTCAAAATGTCTTTAGGAATTTTCTAGTTAAAATAAGATTATACATAAAAATGAAAAAACATTAAAGGTATTCACCTACGGCCTAAAAATACTTATATTTTACATTTAGCCTTACATTTAGCCCCTGGGCTGTGGGGCCCCTGTGCTGTGGGGCCCCTGAGTCCCCCAGCGTTCAGGGCCAAGGGGGGAGGGTTACTTCGGGTAAGAGCAAATGCCATGTCACTAGCTACTCAACATTACAAAACGATTAGCTGCCACATCTGGGAAAGTCAACAGGCAACAGGCGTACATTGTTTGTGTTTTGAAAAAACGCTCTGATTGTTTTTTGCTTCTTCATTTAGTTTCTTCATGAAGCACCCGCTCTGTCATAGTAGACAATGATCACCGCAACAGGTACAGGCGCAGCTACCACTTCCTCTTTAGGACCCTGGGGAGTGGGAGTCGTGCCTCAGGGTGTGTTCAATTTACACTGAAAGTCTGAACTTTGAGCTCGGAACAACGTAACCCCAAAGTTGAGTGCTCCCAGCGCTTCCCGCAGCCTCACAAACGTACAACAAAACATGTAACTAACTACTGTTTATGTGAGGGGGTATGAAGCGATTTTTATTTATTTTTTTTGGCTCTAGGGGGCCCCCTAGTAGTGGCCCGGGGCCCCAAGCAATTGCGGGGCCCCAGGCAATTGCCTGGTATGCCTAATGGGATGCAGCGCCTCTGCGTAGGCCTACCACAATCGCTAGGCTAACCAATTCCCAGTGTTACAGCCATGATAGCAGCTACTGCAGTTGCTACACAGTTAAGTATTATAATACAATACCACACAATACAATGTTGGGACAGTGGGGGGGGGTCACTATGAATCTGAGGGGGTCATGTCCCCCCCGTCCCTAGTGCCATCTGCGCGCATGCCAGTGTGGCAGTGACTATTGAACGATGCACTTATATTAAACTAGGCCTATATATTACTTAGGGCTGCAACTAACGATTATTTGAATAATCGATTCATCTGTCGATTATTTTTTCGATTAATCGATGAATCGGATAAAAAAAACGGAACATTACTTCAAATTCACAGTGCAGACTGAAGTGTAAAAACACCAGGTTATTGCGCCAACGTCCCAAAACTATTAAAAGTAATATTAAATAATAAAACAATTAAAAAAACATAACACAAAAAAAACATACAATGTATGATATATGATAAATTTATACAACGGGGGACCTAAATCCAGCGATCTGATTGGTTCCCAACTGTTGTATAATGACTGTATACATAACTGCTATGACGCTCGATCATTTTGTGAAAGTATCACTCTGCGCCTTGAAGTGGAAACCGGTACAACCGTTCTCTCGGAGGGACGCTAAAGTGTGTTGCATAGCGACCGTCGTGCATTTTGAAGGCAGCCAGGAGGGACTACTTTTTGGTAGTCTTTAATAAAACGGCTACTTTGACTTTCTTGGTTTCTTTTTAAATGTAGTGTGTCTATGACTTTCGTTTCGCCATAACAGTAACCGTTGTATAAAAGCAATAGATCACTTCAGTCAGTGGCATGTGCTCATTATACCACTGTGAAGGGGGTCGCCGGCCCTCCGCTGCGCGTCGGGGCCGGACAACGCCCCTTAACAGTGGTATAATGAGCACATACCACAGCCTGGCGTGATCTATTGCTTAAGTATATAAGGGATGTCCATGGTTAACCGGTCAAACCTATTGATACCATTTTCGAGACTCCTTGAAATAGAACTTGTAATATTACTTTAATTGCTGATAAGATGATGATAGTTCAAGATAGGACATTAAACAGGTCATAATTCTATCTTTACTATCTATTTTATATTACTGGGAAAACAAGTTTTCACCAAAATCTCAATTATTATTTATTTTTTTCTGTTGCATTTGAACGCATCAATCATATTACTGAGCCGACCTGAACACATCACATTTGACACTTTTTTTAAGCTAACTAGCTCTATATCCTGCCGATTTTAACATGGATTTAAAAAATGCATTACTGTTTTTAACTGACGGGACTTTCTACACCGTCCGGTTGTGTGATTACTACCGCTGCTTTGAATGAGTGTTGATGCACGCGTTGCCGACTCCGAGCCCGTCTGCACAACGTCTGCAGCAGCAGCAGCTGACAGTTTTCGGTTGGACTATACTGAGTTGAAGGAGTTTTTTTAACCCAAAGACAGTGAAGGTACAACACTTCTATGTAGGCCTACAGTCCAGTGTTAAGATACGACCAAAATACAAGCTGTGGTCGCTCACACTAAAGCTCGCTGTGGGCGTGCATGAACCATGAACCAACCTGTCGGCGGCTGGCTGTAAACAGTGCTGCGCCTACGAGTAACTTATTAATCGCGCGACACAACGAATCGACGACCAAATTCGTTGCCAACGCATTTAGTAATCGAATTTTATCGATTTTATCGATTCGTTGTTGCAGCCCTAATATTACTCTATAACGAAGAACTTACATAACATACCTTATTAGGCTTAACGACATTTAACAAAACAAATAGGCTATATATAATATCTAAAATAGCCTACATTATTTGAAAACACCCCAAATTACAACTAATATATTTTACAGAGAGCTCGGCCTTCCTCCGAAAAGTTCAAGTTTAAACTCCCAGACGGAACTGTAGATAGGAACACCGTTATCTGCAATCTCTGTAGTAGGCTAAGGAATTTTCCTATCGCCGGAGTTCATCAACCCTTTAAATATCACCTCAACGCATAACATTTGCAGGTATAGGCCTACGAGCTGCCATAGACCCTGAAGCTGGCGCTAGCAGGCAGCCTCGTCAAGCCCCAATCGACTGAGATGCATTGAATCTTGAGTGAGATGGAAATGTTATTAATTTGATCTTAAAATGCACCGTATGTTAATGATATTTTTTTTTAATAAAAGAGGTATTGAACTTTAAAGTCTATTATGTATGTCATGCATTGAATCCCTCATCTGCCATCATTTATTTGAATCAAATTATTTATAAACACTCTTTATTATAGATTAATTTAGATTAATTAATCACAGAGCAAGTAATTAATTAGATTTTTTTTTAATCGCTTGACAGCCCTAGTATAGGCCTAGACCATTCAATTGTCGTTATATCAAGATCTGTATCTGACCATTTGACCAGCCTGAATGAAATTCATATTGACGGTAGCCTATGGCAATTTAATAGACCATTCTCGTTGCTTCGAGGAAGTGAGACTGTGTTGTCAATACACACCCAGTACACAGGAGGAGGAATGACCTCTCACACATGATAACTTAATGAATTATTTCAAATAAACCTGCCTTTCAAATAAATGTGTCCGCACATCTCTCAGAGTGACGTTATAGCCATTCACCAGACAGTGATAACAAACAAAAGAAAAGAGTCACGTTGATGATTACAAAAGAAACGTATTACGTCTGGGAAATGGGGGCGATGCATTGGTTTAATATTGAATTAATTAAATAATAAAATATATATCATCTATGTATAAATATACAATTATTTAGTTAGCCAATAATATTTAGACCATGTAGCTTTTATTCAATTCTCGTTATAACAAGATCTGTAGCCTAACTGACCGTTGAAAATCCACTTCCACCAATGGGTGTGGTTCAGGTTACCAGACAAATAATATTGAAAATACGGAAATATTGACACATAGAGGATGCACTGTACTATCTGCGCGCACCCTTTCTGAAGCCTCTCTCTCTACCTCCCTCTCTCTCTCGTTTCGTTCTGTGGAGCACGATAATTGTCTGAGCACATCCGTTTCAGTTTTTGAGGAGGTCTGCTTAAAAATTCGGAAAAATTGACATAGCCTATAACTAGAGGGTGCACAACATACTGTCTGCGCACACTCTCTCTCTCTCGTCTGAAAAATGCTCCCATTCAAAATGCCTGGTTTACATTTCGTTCTGTGTAGCATGAACGAAATGTAAGCTAGAGAAACGCAAAAAAAAAAGGTTTAAGGTTACATTTATACTGCATCAAAGTTACATCTGGCCCTTTGAGGGCAACCATTATGGTGATGTGGCCCTCGGTAAAAATTTGTTTGACACCCCTGATCTATGACCTTATAAGGAAACTGTTACAAGATAGCATCAGCAATCAAACACCGGCCTTCTTGAATACTAACCTAGCGTCACCACCGCTTATACCAGTGTGCAGGGGCGCAGATGGGATTTTTGAACTGGGGGGGACCAAGCTGTTAGCTAATGATTTAAACTCAACAAGTTATTTTTGTGTAATCTGGGCTTTAACTAGCGCTCAAGTAGTTACTTTCGTAATAGCCTATGGGTCAATGGTTTGCACTAAAAAGCCATTGCAGAATTCTTATTTGAAATCATGGATAAACAACAGTGAACATTGTTAAACAAAGGCCTACTTGATCAACACTAGCCATGTATGGTGAAACTGTTATTTGTCTGGAATGCCAATCACCCACAAAAACGTCATGTCTAATGCAAAATATGTTTTATTTAAACATTTGTGCATACACTCAGAAGTGTTAACAACATATTTACATAAATGAAAAAATGAAAAACAAATTTACTGTCTAAGCAGACTCACTGAAGGACCCAAAAACATCTCTCCTCCTTTCATTACCCTGAGCATACTTCTCATACTTCATACATACTTCTGAGCATGCCTCTCTTAGTGAATATGGCACACAGCAATGCCATTGAGTCTTTTTTGCGTCATGGTTGATCTCAACCATGTCTTCAATCTGCGTAACCCACTAAACCTGTGCTCTGCCTCAGCAGATGATATGGGCACCACCATCAACAATCTCTAGCTAGCTACAGAGAATGAAACGGTATTAATATGCTTGTGTTAGGTAGCTATCTAAAGAGAATGACAAGGTATTAATATATGGGCCAGAGCAAGGCAAGCTCAAAATGTCTTTAGGAATTTTCTAGTTAAAATAAGATTATACATAAAAATGAAAAAACATTAAAGGTATTCACCTACGGCCTAAAAATACTTATATTTTACATTTAGCCTTACATTTAGCCCCTGGGCTGTGGGGCCCCTGTGCTGTGGGGCCCCTGAGTCCCCCAGCGTTCAGGGCCAAGGGGGGAGGGTTACTTCGGGTAAGAGCAAATGCCATGTCACTAGCTACTCAACATTACAAAACGATTAGCTGCCACATCTGGGAAAGTCAACAGGCAACAGGCGTACATTGTTTGTGTTTTGAAAAAACGCTCTGATTGTTTTTTGCTTCTTCATTTAGTTTCTTCATGAAGCACCCGCTCTGTCATAGTAGACAATGATCACCGCCAGGCGCGTCGTTAGACCTGGGCATTCGGGGCTATAGCCCCGGATCTTTTGGGATCAGCCCCGGATCTCAGCCGTAAAAAATAAATAAAAAAATTGTATATATATATACATATATATAGCTGCTTTCATACACGTAAGTACTGGCTGCTCTTCTGAATATATGCTGCATCGTTGCAGCAACATTGAAGACGATCGCGTTGACTTCTGCGGTCCGTTCTGCCTCCATGCTGTCTGCGTCAAACCAAAACAAACCTGAGTGACAGCGGCCGCACTTATCCCGCCTCCTGCAAATGTACGTAATATCCCTCCCCTTGCAATGCCGGCGCTGGCACTGGCTGCGGGAGCAAGATGTTATTCAAACAAAAATGCATCGTTTTATTCTTTCATTACACAATTTCTTTCATTCTTATAAATAAAAAAATAATATAAATAGGCCTACATATATAAATCTAGCCAACTTGTCAATCAAAATTAGTCTTGTCTCTCTAGTGGTTGTTCATTCTAAAACACTACAATCTTTTGAGAAGCAAATGGTTGCAGCCTCTATAGGCTTACTGTGGCGCTGATGTGAGTAGGCTACTGTATGCATGCAATACTACTGCTCATAGTAATATCGGAGAGGGTTGAGAAACAGTGGGTTGACAATCCATTCTGGTACCTCATTTTGAAATTCCCCAAAAAAGAAACTTCACATAGGACTGTCTTTCAATTTTTAATACATTGCTTTGGAGGTTTTCAATCCCACATCCCACTGGTTTGATTTTACCTAAGAGAAAAATGTTTATTTTTTAAAGCATCCACAGCAGCCATAATAATGAGATTATGAGACAATGAGAATGAAGCGGCAACAGTGTGACTGTGCAGAGTGAGAGAGATGGCTTCAATGGATGACCAGGGATTGGTGGTGGCGTTACCCAGGAAGGGCGGCTGTAGTTAACTGCAAGCAACAGAACATGAATAGTGAAGTGGAGGAAGGAGTCGAAATGAGACTTCATTAACAGATTCATGTACAGCTCAGATTTATATGGAGATAAGCTTCTTAAACAACGTGTATACAGCATAAGCAAGTAACAGAAACAGTCTGGGAAGATTATTTTTTCATTATTTAAAGCTACATCCTGGTTACACGTCGCGCGATAGCGCATATCATTTCATGCAAGCGAGTGTTTACTTCCTGGTTACAGGTCGCGCGATAGCACATATCATCTCATGCGATCTTAAAGAGAACTTGACGTGAACAGTTTAGGAATGCATATTCCGGGAAAACATTAGAACTCTGAAATGCTGACTAAATATAAAGCATGTTTTTATCTGTAACATTAAACCTACACTGACAATAAGTAATAACTTAAAAATGAAACATAAAAGCAGACCACTACTTACTTGCCGTTGCCTGGCTGGGGGAGAAAGGTCCGTCGGAGCAGCGATGGCTTCTTGACATCGGGTAGGTGCACGCAGGCTATATCTATAGCTATTCTAATGTCTTATTTTTGCCCTGGCGCTCGGCATAGGCGACCTATGTGTTGGGGGCGCCCTTAATTAATTAATCGATACATTAATTAATTAATTAATTATTTAATTAATTAAGATACCGTAGCAGCAGGAGTCAGGACGGTGCTCCCCCCGGGCTAAAGCCCCGGATGTTTTCAATTGCTAACGACGCGCCTGATCACCGCAACAGGTACAGGCGCAGCTACCACTTCCTCTTTAGGACCCTGGGGAGTGGGAGTCGTGCCTCAGGGTGTGTTCAATTTACACTGAAAGTCTGAACTTTGAGCTCGGAACAACGTAACCCCAAAGTTGAGTGCTCCCAGCGCTTCCCGCAGCCTCACAAACGTACAACAAAACATGTAACTAACTACTGTTTATGTGAGGGGGTATGAAGCGATTTTTATTTATTTTTTTTGGCTCTAGGGGGCCCCCTAGTAGTGGCCCGGGGCCCCAAGCAATTGCGGGGCCCCAGGCAATTGCCTGGTATGCCTAATGGGATGCAGCGCCTCTGCGTAGGCCTACCACAATCGCTAGGCTAACCAATTCCCAGTGTTACAGCCATGATAGCAGCTACTGCAGTTGCTACACAGTTAAGTATTATAATACAATACCACACAATACAATGTTGGGACAGTGGGGGGGGGTCACTATGAATCTGAGGGGGTCATGTCCCCCCCGTCCCTAGTGCCATCTGCGCGCATGCCAGTGTGGCAGTGACTATTGAACGATGCACTTATATTAAACTAGGCCTATATATTACTTAGGGCTGCAACTAACGATTATTTGAATAATCGATTCATCTGTCGATTATTTTTTCGATTAATCGATGAATCGGATAAAAAAAACGGAACATTACTTCAAATTCACAGTGCAGACTGAAGTGTAAAAACACCAGGTTATTGCGCCAACGTCCCAAAACTATTAAAAGTAATATTAAATAATAAAACAATTAAAAAAACATAACACAAAAAAAACATACAATGTATGATATATGATAAATTTATACAACGGGGGACCTAAATCCAGCGATCTGATTGGTTCCCAACTGTTGTATAATGACTGTATACATAACTGCTATGACGCTCGATCATTTTGTGAAAGTATCACTCTGCGCCTTGAAGTGGAAACCGGTACAACCGTTCTCTCGGAGGGACGCTAAAGTGTGTTGCATAGCGACCGTCGTGCATTTTGAAGGCAGCCAGGAGGGACTACTTTTTGGTAGTCTTTAATAAAACGGCTACTTTGACTTTCTTGGTTTCTTTTTAAATGTAGTGTGTCTATGACTTTCGTTTCGCCATAACAGTAACCGTTGTATAAAAGCAATAGATCACTTCAGTCAGTGGCATGTGCTCATTATACCACTGTGAAGGGGGTCGCCGGCCCTCCGCTGCGCGTCGGGGCCGGACAACGCCCCTTAACAGTGGTATAATGAGCACATACCACAGCCTGGCGTGATCTATTGCTTAAGTATATAAGGGATGTCCATGGTTAACCGGTCAAACCTATTGATACCATTTTCGAGACTCCTTGAAATAGAACTTGTAATATTACTTTAATTGCTGATAAGATGATGATAGTTCAAGATAGGACATTAAACAGGTCATAATTCTATCTTTACTATCTATTTTATATTACTGGGAAAACAAGTTTTCACCAAAATCTCAATTATTATTTATTTTTTTCTGTTGCATTTGAACGCATCAATCATATTACTGAGCCGACCTGAACACATCACATTTGACACTTTTTTTAAGCTAACTAGCTCTATATCCTGCCGATTTTAACATGGATTTAAAAAATGCATTACTGTTTTTAACTGACGGGACTTTCTACACCGTCCGGTTGTGTGATTACTACCGCTGCTTTGAATGAGTGTTGATGCACGCGTTGCCGACTCCGAGCCCGTCTGCACAACGTCTGCAGCAGCAGCAGCTGACAGTTTTCGGTTGGACTATACTGAGTTGAAGGAGTTTTTTTAACCCAAAGACAGTGAAGGTACAACACTTCTATGTAGGCCTACAGTCCAGTGTTAAGATACGACCAAAATACAAGCTGTGGTCGCTCACACTAAAGCTCGCTGTGGGCGTGCATGAACCATGAACCAACCTGTCGGCGGCTGGCTGTAAACAGTGCTGCGCCTACGAGTAACTTATTAATCGCGCGACACAACGAATCGACGACCAAATTCGTTGCCAACGCATTTAGTAATCGAATTTTATCGATTTTATCGATTCGTTGTTGCAGCCCTAATATTACTCTATAACGAAGAACTTACATAACATACCTTATTAGGCTTAACGACATTTAACAAAACAAATAGGCTATATATAATATCTAAAATAGCCTACATTATTTGAAAACACCCCAAATTACAACTAATATATTTTACAGAGAGCTCGGCCTTCCTCCGAAAAGTTCAAGTTTAAACTCCCAGACGGAACTGTAGATAGGAACACCGTTATCTGCAATCTCTGTAGTAGGCTAAGGAATTTTCCTATCGCCGGAGTTCATCAACCCTTTAAATATCACCTCAACGCATAACATTTGCAGGTATAGGCCTACGAGCTGCCATAGACCCTGAAGCTGGCGCTAGCAGGCAGCCTCGTCAAGCCCCAATCGACTGAGATGCATTGAATCTTGAGTGAGATGGAAATGTTATTAATTTGATCTTAAAATGCACCGTATGTTAATGATATTTTTTTTTAATAAAAGAGGTATTGAACTTTAAAGTCTATTATGTATGTCATGCATTGAATCCCTCATCTGCCATCATTTATTTGAATCAAATTATTTATAAACACTCTTTATTATAGATTAATTTAGATTAATTAATCACAGAGCAAGTAATTAATTAGATTTTTTTTTAATCGCTTGACAGCCCTAGTATAGGCCTAGACCATTCAATTGTCGTTATATCAAGATCTGTATCTGACCATTTGACCAGCCTGAATGAAATTCATATTGACGGTAGCCTATGGCAATTTAATAGACCATTCTCGTTGCTTCGAGGAAGTGAGACTGTGTTGTCAATACACACCCAGTACACAGGAGGAGGAATGACCTCTCACACATGATAACTTAATGAATTATTTCAAATAAACCTGCCTTTCAAATAAATGTGTCCGCACATCTCTCAGAGTGACGTTATAGCCATTCACCAGACAGTGATAACAAACAAAAGAAAAGAGTCACGTTGATGATTACAAAAGAAACGTATTACGTCTGGGAAATGGGGGCGATGCATTGGTTTAATATTGAATTAATTAAATAATAAAATATATATCATCTATGTATAAATATACAATTATTTAGTTAGCCAATAATATTTAGACCATGTAGCTTTTATTCAATTCTCGTTATAACAAGATCTGTAGCCTAACTGACCGTTGAAAATCCACTTCCACCAATGGGTGTGGTTCAGGTTACCAGACAAATAATATTGAAAATACGGAAATATTGACACATAGAGGATGCACTGTACTATCTGCGCGCACCCTTTCTGAAGCCTCTCTCTCTACCTCCCTCTCTCTCTCGTTTCGTTCTGTGGAGCACGATAATTGTCTGAGCACATCCGTTTCAGTTTTTGAGGAGGTCTGCTTAAAAATTCGGAAAAATTGACATAGCCTATAACTAGAGGGTGCACAACATACTGTCTGCGCACACTCTCTCTCTCTCGTCTGAAAAATGCTCCCATTCAAAATGCCTGGTTTACATTTCGTTCTGTGTAGCATGAACGAAATGTAAGCTAGAGAAACGCAAAAAAAAAAAGGTTTAAGGTTACATTTATACTGCATCAAAGTTACATCTGGCCCTTTGAGGGCAACCATTATGGTGATGTGGCCCTCGGTAAAAATTTGTTTGACACCCCTGATCTATGACCTTATAAGGAAACTGTTACAAGATAGCATCAGCAATCAACTTAGACTACTCTATTACGCATTGACAAAGAAAATTCAAGCGTCAACATTAAAAAAAAAAAAAGAGAGCGAGGAGGAGGAGGAGGGGGGGAGGAGGATAAGGAGGGGGGGAGGAGGAGGAAGAGGTGGAGGGGGGGTTTGGGGGGAGGAGGGGGGTTGTTAAAGATAAAACATCTTCAACGTGTGCACAGGTGAACGCAGCCTCATAAACCCTTAAAAGACAGCCTTGCTGGTATAGAAACTTGGTTGGTAATTTTTTTGATAAAGTGGCGATCAGCACGGGAAGGACGGGAGCCCAGGTTTAACAGGTTTTGCCAGTTCCGCGCCATACACTGCAAGACAACGGCACTGTCTTTAATAACACACCACCGTTATCACAGAAACACAACATTGACCAACGCACATAACCCTCACACTCACGGTGGCGACAACAATGTACACAAGGAGTCACTTTACAACCTTTAAAACATTAGATGAATTTGCCGTAGACACACACACACACACACACACACACACACACACACACACACACACACACACACACACACACACACACACACACACACACACACACACACACACACACACGAGTGTTCAAGTTCAAGTTAATTTAAGAGCCCTTCAAACAACAACAGTTGACCAAAGTGCTGTACCATTCATCTAGTTATAAAACAAACAAATAAAATAAAAACACAAAAAAGGACACACTAGACAATAATAAAACTTATATGGAGCTATATGCAAGAGAATATAAATTCGCTTTTTTGGAGGGATTTGAAGATAGGGCTATCTGACATGTAGAGGGAGATTGTTTCACTTGGGGCTCAAGACACTCGATTGCATTATTAGTATTTACAACTGTGTTTTTATATCTGTTATCTGATGTCTCTGTTACTTTTACTGTATTTGAATGTATAACATATGATTGATATTTGTATGTTCGGATTTTAATTAGATCCCAGGAAGTCTGCCGCTTCTGCGTCAACTAATGGGGATCCACAACTAAACAATAAACCATAAAAACAAATAACAGCATCAGGGGTGCTTCTAGGTTTCTGAAATATACGGGGCTTAGCCCAGAGGGTAAGGGAAAATGCAAAAAAAAAAAAAAAAAACGCTTTATTGCGCATGCAAATTTTTTCATAATGCTTTACATAAATATACAAAATATACATTTTATTATAACTTTAAATATAGCTTCCTGACTGCTGTGCTGCTTATCCTGTCATGGTCTGTCTGTTTCCTTGTCTTGTTTTGGTGTGTTACCTGTTCAACCCGGTCTCACGAAAAGACGTGACACTGTCAAGTTATTTAATCTATTGAAACGTGATCAGGAACACGTATTTTCAAATTTTTCGTGTCAAAAAGCAAAATTTTCACGAGCACGAGTATTCCCCCAGGCCGTGGTGCAAACAATATTATTCACGAGTTATAATCAAGCCCAACACATCAATATTAGTGACAACCCATTGAATACGATATAATTTCTAGATGTCATGGCAACGTCCGCTCGCGACACTGGACTTGCGAGGCGTCGATGCGGACTTTCATTAACATAGCCAAAAACAAAATTGCTAGATAAAATAAACATCAAGACATACAGCGCACCTGAATTTAATATATCCGTGAATTGTCACAATTTCTCAGAATCAAAGGTGAAAGTAGAAACGGGTGACCAAAAGATGTCATATTGTTAGTTATCACAGACAATTTTTAACAATAAATGTTCGGTACGGGATTTTAGGGGGAACGCTCCCGGACAGAACCTTAGTTTGGAAATTGTGCTTTTTGACACGAAAATTTTGAAAATACGTGTTCCTGATCACGTTTCAATAGATTAAATAACGTGACAGTGTCACGTCTTTTCGTGAGACCGGGTTGACCTGTTTTACTTTGGTAGGCCTATCTATATCTTTGGTAGGCTATATCTTTCCTTTGTTCCTTGTCGGATCATTTTAGTTTGTGGTGAGTTGTGTCCTGTGTGTTACCTGTGTTCCCGGTGTTCCCTGCATGTGTTACCCACGTCACCCGTGTTCCTTGCCTTTGAGTGAATAAATTATCCTTTTACCTGAACTGTCTGCGATTGGGTCCTACCTGCCTGCCTGCCACCCGCTAACCTTGACATATCCCCAGACATCTAAAGTTTCATTCAAGTTAAATGTAGGCCTATAATAAGTAAAGTAAGTAAAATGAATACAAGTGAGACAGACCTTACACACATATATACGTACACGCAACTCATATCAAAAATAGAACGGTCTTACCTACATTTACAATAGGCACGCACTGTCTTCCGACAGCGGCTATCGATGTAACGATGTAATGACATATTAGGGCTCCTCAAAATAAAAAAATGAATTCACATTCACAATACAATGTCTAGGTACTAAAAGGAAATATAGCTTATTTTATTCTCCAAACATTTTGGATAAAGAACAATGTATAGATGAATCCGCAGTTCTCTATTGGCCGTGGCCCAATCACTCCGAGGCCGTGTCGCACGGTTCGCACGGGACAGCACTCGCGACTCGCTGAAAATGGACTAATGAGAGTGCATTTCGCCTGCAAACACACACACACACACACACACACACACACACACACACACACACACATACACACACACGCACACACACACACACACTCACAAAAAAAATATATATATATATATAGGCTATATAGTGTAATTTGCAAAGGGCAAATTTGTGTGTATGTGCACACACAAACGCGCGGCGAAAGTATGAGTTATTAGGTGCGTATGTTATGCCACAACTCTCTCTCTCTCTCTCTCTCTCTCTCTCTCTCTCTCTCTCTCTCTCTCTCTCTCTCTCTCTCTCTCTCTCTCTCTCTCTCTCTCTCTCTCTCTCTCTCTCTCTCTCTCTCTCATATCGCGCGAGGGAGGCATGTAGATTGCAAAAAACAATAGATCAAGGACCGACCCTTTTGGGACACCAAAGCGTTGTCTGTAGTGCTTCGATTCTGAACCCTCATAGAGCATAAAATGTCTGTTATTGTAAATTATCTCTGAGGTAAGAATCAAGCGGTTTTGAGTAGCCGTCTTATCACCGCAGCCTTGAAACTAGATGGAACAATTCCCGTAGAAAGCGAGAGATTCATAAGCGATAGGATTGCAGGCCCCACAGTTGGAAGAAGTTCCTTAAAGGTTGTATCAGCGATGTTGGGACAGATAGAACAAAAGTATGTAGGCCTACATGAATGACCATGAACATGAATTGCTTGACACAATTGATAAACTTTAAGAATAATGATAATATAATTTATGAACAATGGGTGGTTCAAATTATCTTAAATTATTTAAATAAATTATAATAATTAAATTATATGGTTAAATCAAATTATGTAGATGGAGAAGGTGAAACATACAGTTTAAGTCCACAGTACAGATAGGGGCCTAATACAGCCTGTAAACTGTTAACTGACAGAGACAGTCAGATTGTCTGTGGATAGTACCCTGTAGATGAGGTGAAATGGTGGAAGGGGCAAATAGAGAGAGACTTATGCTGAAAAGTCAATTTTCTCTCCTTCCCTCTTGTGTGGTGTTGAACAGTTGGGTGCGCCCAGGGGAAAAAGGACCTCCCCAGCCTGCCCGTTTCGCATGGTGTTGACAGAAGTCTGATACTGAAAATGCTTGGCTGTTAGTTCAATGTTTTGTACAGTGGGAGTCATTATCCAGGATTGCCATCATCCAGTTCAGTCTTCTTTTCTCGGCTATTGAAGTGCAAGATGCACTCCAGCTCTATACCCAAAACATAGCCAGCTTTCCTTAACAGCCTGTCCAGTCGCCCAGTATCCATCGTCTTAACGCTGCCTCCCCACAACAGCATATAGGAGAGTACAATGACAGACTGGCCAAACATCCTGAGGAGCTTGCAGACATTGAAGGACCACAGCCTCTTTGTACAGCCGGCTTTGCCCTTTCTAGAGTGCATCTGGGTTGGCCTACCAGTCCAGTTTATTGTCTAAGTGTATTCTCAGGTATTAGTATGTGGTGCCCTCTCATTGTTCCCTCTCAATGGAGACTGGCAGCATATGTGGCTTAGTCCTCTTGTAATCCGCCACCATTTCTCTTGGAGGTGATCAGTTGCTGGTGCGGTTGCAGGTGAACTTGAGATTTATAAAGTATACACTATTATTTATTTATTTTCTATTATATTCTTCTATCTATCTCGTTCCAACTGATAAAGTGAATTATTCCTCGTTTTATACTACCATCTACAGGCTAAAGCCTGCAACTGCATGTTAATACTTTAGTCATACTTATTAACTTCTAATGGAATTTAAAATTATGGTTAAATGTGGGCATGTACTGTAACTTGCTGTAATTTCAATGAACAGCAATACAACATATCAATCTCCACAATTGAAAAATACAATCTTTCAGGGATTCCAACCAACAGAAGAGCAGAAAGACCTCTAAAGCTTTACCTTTTGTTTACTATTGGAATCCAACTTCTATGCTCTTTTATAGTTTTTATTGTACTCAGAACAGACTTCTGCTTTGTCATTTAGTTATGATCATACTTGCCACTTACCATACACAACATGTTCGGTCAAATAACTTAGTGTATAATCAAAGAGTATGTACTTTTAGTGTTCACCACCTCCACATTAACCCCCCGATGGATATGTTGGTTTTTGCAGCTAAACAAAACTCAAAATGAAAGGTATACACTTTCAAACTATTATATTATTAGACTACTATACATATATATAGACACACTATATACCAAACCATCACCATAAACAAGGCCTGAAACCTCAACGCTGTTGAGCTCTCTCTCTCTCTCTCTCTCTCTCTCTCTCTCTCTCTCTCTCTCTCTCTCTCTCTCTCTCTCTCTCTCTCTCTCTCTCTCTCTCTCTCTCTCTCTCTCTCTCTCTCTCTCTCTCTCTCTCTCTCTCTCTCTCTCTCTCTCTCTCTCTCTCTCTCTCTCTCTCTCTCTCTCTCTCTCTCTCTCAACATTTTGAACAAAGAACAGTAGCGCTCGCGACGGCCCTTCCCCCACTAAAGCGTTTTTTCGGACAGGTATTGCAAATTAGCGTCAGCTACAAGTTATAATGCAATGCATCAGACACACTGTATTGTGTGTCTATATTTGTCTCGAAACAATTAAACTAACTGTACAATTATACTATTGCACTCAACAGTGGAGAAGATAAGCTCCTCTTGGCTGAAAATGGACTGAGCAGAGAGGACCTCTCCTACAGCGGGTATGCGCACACACACGCACGCACACGCGCGCACACGCACGCACGCACATACACACACACACACGGATTATGAGTCAGCGGGCGACGAGAAAAGCACACAGACACCAAACAGACACAGCCCTCACCCCTCAACTTCGAAATTTCGTTTATCTCCGACCCACGCTGCAATATGGAAAAATATATGAATGAGGTATGAGGTCAAATAGAATAAGTATTATTTACAATAAATAATTCTAAATTGTGCAAAGTTAAGACATAATTGTATAGCCTACAATAAAGTTAAAAGTTAAAAAAAATTAAGTAAATGGATAAATATATTGAAATGTGCAGCATGAGTTCTCACGGGAAAATGGGATGGGGTTTCAGAGTCCAGTATTCGTGGGGGCAGAGGGGAGGTAAGGGAGAGAGTTGAGCTTCAGCGTTATGAAGGGGCAAAACATTACCTTCAACAAATGACTCACACAAACAGATACTTTTCAGGGCCAGCCATTGACATTTTTCGCCCTAGGCGACCTATAGGCGAACGCTAAATATTGCCGCCGAAAGTTTCAACACGGGGAAAGCTGCGGTAGGCCTAGGGCAGGGGTACTCAAGTAGAAATGATGAGGGGCCACAAAAAATTGTTTCAGTGACTCAAGGGGCCGGTCGGTATACGTGTGACTGAGGCCGATATATGCTCTGTTTTAGACGTAACGCGTAAGCACGTAAGATACATAACCCCCCCTTGCGCGGTAAAATATCCCCCCTTACGTTCTTAAGTGCGTCGGCCAAAATTCCTGACTATGCGACTAAAACACTACGGCCCTACGCAGCTCGCAAAGACTGTGATTGGCCAGCTAACCACATCCTTTCAGGAGTCTCACATTTCCGGTTTTACAGCATAATAGCGCCATTTTTAAAAGGCCGTGACAGAAGCGAATGAAGAATTTTGAAGAAGGAGAAGAAGAAAACACAAGAACGAATTATGATAATTATAAATATAAACAAGCCAGCGATTTCCACTTCCACGCCCACAGATTCGTTCGTTGCTCCCCCTACTGTTCTGGCGGAGAATCCCCTTGCAACACGCGCAATCCTTAAGGAACCTTAAAGGAACCGTAAATCAAAACTTGTCTAAAACAAGTCCCTTGTGTAAATTACGTGCTTACGTCTCTGCGTCTAAAACGACCCTAAATCGGCCTTGACTGCTGCTGAGATGGACTGTCTGCCTCGAGTTTGGGAGGGCTGGAGCGGTCTGTGGGCTGGAGTGCAATCTGTTTATCGTTGCAACCCCCAGCCTCGTATTGAGATCGCGGCGCGCGGTTTCAAAATAAGAGCGCCCCGCACGATTTTTTTTTTTTTTTTTATAATTAAAAAAACTTTTCAAAACAGCTCGAGGGCCATTAATAGACACCCCGCGGGCCACAAAAGTTTGAGTATACTTCGCTACTTGAGTATGACTGGCCTAGGGCAAAATCTGTGCACGTTCACGTGGGAGGCAACCGCTTCCTGGTACAGCCAGAGAATGTCTAATATGAGAGACGGGCTGTCGGGCTCTGGTACAGCCGCTTTTGTAACCGCCTCCCCTCGGCCGCCCTTCCCTCATTGAAAATGGAGGCGGCGAGTTGCCGCGCGGCGGCAGCAACATGAACGCGCGTGTACTGCTCTGACGACTTTCAAATGCTTGTAACTTTCCACTGACACGGTGCTGAAATGGGCTCTGTAGGGGGGGGAGACGCAGAAATGTCGCAGGAAAATAGTGTTAAAAAGGGTTCAAATATCTCCCCATCAAGGCAGAATATCCTACGAAAAGAACAGACTGCAATAATATGAATGCTAAAGATATTAAAACACAATTGTTTAGGCCTATAGGCCGACAGCACTGTGCGTACAATACGCACATGTGCTATTTGTTCACGTCATCTGAAATAATTCCTATTACAAAAATCAAAAATAGCTTGTGTGACCATGCATTTATCTTAACGTGCTGATTTCTGAAACTTGCTTGTCCCAGCAAAGAAAGAAGACTTTATCTGATTCCGCATGGTTTCATTGATTGGCGCGCACTCTCTCTAGAATATTTGGTGTAGGCTACACATTAAAAATGCAACGTTCCATTAATTCAATATCATTCAAACACAGAGGCTGGGCATTGACACACGGCTATTGCTGACCCGATTAGGAGAGCTTGGTCTAGATCCTGCTGGGCAGGATGATGTTTAGGCCTTTTTACACTGCCAAGCCGGTTCGGTCGCGGCTTGGCACGCCCGGCGATTTCACCGTCTTATCTCAAGTTTTCTGTGTAAAACCGAGGGGGTCAAATCCTCCGTTCGGCACGGCGCAGGCTTTCTTGGTTCAACGGAGAAGGCGGGGCTGCGCACGGAGTCTAGACCTCTTTAGAATTATTTGCCTACTCCTAATGTTTTTATATTTTTTATGAATGAAGACACCCGCATGCAAGAATGAGTTCACGTGAGTGTAGGCAACAAATGCGATTAACCATGGTCAGGGATGTTTGTCTATAGGTGCAATACCTAAACTTCATCACAGCCACACCGAAGCGCCTATAGTGCTTAATGCAAACAGTCGCAACAAAAAACGCCTGAAGAAATTCTCCGACGCCCGCTGGTCTCAGCATGATTCATGTAGTCTACAGTATGTCTTCTGTCATTGATCAATATGAGGACATTTTAACCACGGTGGTTGAATTAAAATCAGAGGGAGACAGCAAGGGCAGGTCGAAAGCGACCTCCCACACAAGATCAATCGAATCATTTTATTTTATTTTATGCCTTGTGACGTGGCGTTTGATCGGTAGCCTACATTTCGGCTGCGCATGTATTTTTGGAATTTTTAAATCACTAAAATATGTTGTTGTTGACTTCTAACGTGTCGTAACCACTATTTTTGGGGTATTGCGAAATTGTGTCATCTGGACTTATGGTATTGGATGTGTTTTAATAAAACACATCCAATACCACGGAATGTCAAGCTGGCGACTCCACTGAGGCTATAGTAACGATGTTGTTAGCAGCACCCTATGTTGCGCTTCGGTTATTCCTCACACAACCCCCCTCATACGTAGTGTTTGTCGCATTGCCCTGCGAGCTTTAGTAAGGGTTTAAATCCGCACTAACACTGGATCCCCCCCCCCCCACTTGTTCGTTCTATTTGGGAACCTGTTTAATAAATATGTTTTATTTCGCTTGTTGAATTGAATTAAATTAAATTAATGAATTAAGGGCGCCACTAGAGGGCGCCCCCAACTCATTTGTCGCCCTGTAGGGGCCTCAGTAGTGCCGCGGTGAGTTTCGGGAAACGCTCCAAAGAATGCTTGGTGGAGAGGAGTGTTGCCCTGCCTCTAGAGTCTCTGATCTGGGCCCCGTTTCCCGATAACGATGGATCAAATCTCGTAAGATCATTCTCACGAAGGATCTTGCGAACCTTCGTGAGTTAAACAGGCCTACCCAAAACTTTTCTCCAAAAAAATAAAAATGAAGGTTAATATATTTTAATCATTATTATTATTATTGAATGCTTTATTTTTGCAATGTTGCAAACTTTGTTGATATTGATGCTTGATCCGATTTGCGTTAAAGGGCTGCGTGGATGCCGTGAAATCGCGGTAGGCTATAGAGGCCTAGTTATTATCATTTGAATGCATCTGCTTTGTATAATAAGCCAAGCTCAGACTGTTGCTAATGATATCAAAATATTGTTGAAAACTTAAAACAATTAAACAGAAATATGAAATACCTCATGTTATCCGAGCATAATTAAACTATGGGAAATATTCGATTCCTGACCACTTTTACAGTCTCTATAGGCCTTAAATCTATGAGACGCGCTAAAGCACAGCCAGATATGGTGCGTAATGGGGATTCCAAAGCGCTCTTCTTTGGGCAGAACCAAGTGACTTTTTTACACTTTACACACCTGGAAGTGTGTGTACATCCAGATATGAGGACGACAAATGACCTGAAAGCATTTGGTTGGTGTTTGCCTCATTTTCCCTGCATTTACAGTGTGGGCGCAGAATTCGACGGTGCGCTAGATTGATTGTGGCATCGTTGATTGCGACCGGCGTTGCTTGCTTGTGGACTCTGTGATGATCGCAGACATGAATAATTGTGGCAGTAGTTCATATTTATTTCATAAACGGCAGTAAAAAATAATAATAACGGTGGGCATACAAATAAAAACGGTAGGCATTATAACAAAAACATAAATAAATAATTGCATACGGTCAATCACCGTTGCTTCTTTCCCCATAAGACGCTACAGCCAGTAAGACGCTTTCAAGAAAGAAAGTATTGCCCGGTGTCACAAAACGAATGTACCCATTCCGAGTCTAGCTTCAAACTCGTGCATGTTGCAGAAAATGTGCAACAGCGCCCTCTGGGGTCACATATTTCGACGGGTCGCAGAATTCGAATAGATAATAGCCTATAACAATATATTATTCAGTCATTTTAAACAGGGATTTGATAACGTTTTTAATGTGAGGACCACCCACAATTTGGCCCATCAACAACTGGAATCCTGGCACCGCGCGTTCCAATACAATTCACCTCCTTTTGCTTCATAGAGATTAGACCAAACCTAATGTGAGTTAAAAGCGATCCTGATTCGAGCTGTGCCTGCCTGTCCGATTGTGGAATCCAATAAACCTGCTATCAAGCTTACTTCGCTCACTACCTCGCCTGTGGTTATTACAATATCATTAAAAGTTACATAAAGTAACGGTTTAATAACACAAACGCAGGAAACACCTGGGGCCGGTTGCACCAACTGGGCGTAACTAAGCCTGGTCGTAACTGCTAAGTAGGTCTTAGTTACGACCTGGCGTTAGAATGGAACTAACGCCGGTTGCACCAACGGGACTTACGCCTGGTCTTAACTACGCCCGGTCTTAGCCATGCGCGGCCATGTGAATGTTCCATGGTATGCGCATATCACCGCGTTGCTAGGATACCTCGTGACAACAGCTGTTTACTATTTTTCTTGACATGCTGTTGGACCCCGAAATTAATAATTCATTCGTTCACTCATTGTCATTCATCAATTGTGTTAATGCCTAACAATAAAACACTGCAAACGAATATAATTAAAATATGTATTTGTAATGTCTGGTTTACGACGAGCAGGCATTTAGACGGGAATGGTTCTGTAGGAGAGATTTGTTTAATGTGTCGGCCTATATAAAACATATAAACATAGTTAAAACAACATTCACAACTGATTATAAGTTGAGAACGGACTAATCGGCCAGCGATATCTTCCCGACAGGCAGTCGATCTGTGAACACTGATCATATCGCCGGCTGTGCTTTGAAATGCAGTTTAGCGAAGCGTTGCAAGGATGGTGGTAAAGCTGCATTGGATTGGATGTAATTGCTATAGAAACAGCCGGAATTTCAACTCTACGCCTGCCCCTGACCAGGCGTAGGATTTACGCCTGGCGTAGGATTTACGCCTGGTCTAAAGTGAAAAGAACGCTAAGCCCAGTTGGTGCAACCGGCGTAACGGCTAGGTTGGACTAAAACGCCAAGTTACGACCAGGCGTAGTTACGACCAGGCTTACGCCCAGTTGGTGCAACCGGCCCCTGAGCTGCTAGTTTAGCGAAAGCAGCGTCCCTAGCAACCTGACGTCGTTGAAACATGCGAGCGAGCCGATAAAGTCTTCCTAATAACTAGAAACTAAAGATTAGACACAATCACTGACTGAAGATTATGCAAGTAAAAAGCATATTTCTCGCTAGAAATGTTATTAGAAACACGTTTAACGGTGAATCGGTCCTAAAATATTGCATTTCCCATTCAGATAATAAATATTAATAAAGATCATACACATTCACTGACTGAAGATTATTCAAGGAAAAAGTACATTTCTCGCTAGAAATGGCATTAGAAACACGTTTAATGGTGAATCTGTAAAACAAACCAATAGACAATAGCTACGGCATCACCGTTGATAAACATCGATTTCCTTTCGTCTATATCCGACGGTGAGGGATTAACATGAATGTCTATCTGACGGACCCCGCGTTGAAAAACGACGAAAAAGGTACCCATTTTTCGTCGGAAATTGACGCCAGGGATCCTTGGCCATGCGTCACACATTTGACGAGTAGGGAGTGAGACTGTGTTGGATTCGGTCACTTTTGCAAAAGAACATGACACACCCACACCCACACACGAAGTGATCGACAAGGGTCTTTAAGTAAGTTAAGAGTCAAGTTGAAATATTGTTTACCTGGGGATCCGAAGTGCTGTTCCGCTCTATGAGCTCGTACTGTCACCGCGGGTTTCGATTGAGTCTGCGGGTTTCGATTGAGTCTGCTAGTTTCAGTTAAGTCCACACCTGTTGGCATGACATGACAACATGCCATGCCAAGGGTGTGATTAGCTGGTATAACCAATAGCAGTAACTGGCCGAGCTCACCAGGGAGGTAGCCATGAACGTTCATTCATGAACGCGGGCAGTGCAGCCGCACATGTATGTATTTTCTAAAGCGTAGGCCAGGCCTATTCAATTAGCGGCCCGTGTGCCAAATGCGGCCCCTCTTATTTCTTTTCTGGCCCGCAAGAGGTTGCATGCAAAAAATAAATAAAATAAAGGTTTCATGCAAATCAGGTTTCCGTGTGTAGCCGGTGATACTAGCCAGTATCAGTACCCCACAACCAGGAACTGGCATCACTTATTCTGACAATGTTTGGCTCAACCGATAAGTGTGAGTCTAGCTTTTCTCATATGAATGCCATCAGAACAAGGGCACGTTGCTCCATGACCTATAAGAGGCTGCATGAGTGTCTCAGGATGAGCCAAACTAGGCAAACAAGGCAGTGCAATCTTTCTCACTGACTCAGTGGCTCAAATTATCTCATATGTACAGTAGTTCTGTTTTGTGATGATTCAAACAACATTGTTGAAATCTAAATACGTGTCCAAAATATGTGAGAACAAAATCTTTTATAATGATACGATTAAAAGTGAAGAAGGAAGGAATGCGTCTGACAAGGTTATTCCATGTACAGGGGTTGAAACTAATGGTTGCCCGCTTGCCCGGGGCAAGTAAAAAAAATGTTTGGGCAAGTTGAGATTTTTTCTGGTTGCCCGAACGGGCAAGTGGATTTTGGGTGGATGTTAATATAAAAGCTATGTATTCAAATGTTTTTAGAAACTGCAGAACAACCTTTTGTTCCTCAAAACCACACAAAATAGAATTATTTGCAATTGATCAGCGCGCTGTCTTCTCTTCTCTCGGAAAGCGAGTTAACAGACACGCATCGCTTCAGTGCGAATGTAGCCCCGCCTTCTGTCACTCACTCGCATTGCGGTCTCTGGCAGTGATTCGCTAAAGGTTAGCCAACACAGCTAGCATCTCAAATGCAGCACCTCCGCGAACGGTTTAGGTAGAAGTTAAATGGAGTAGTGATGGAGGAGTGCAGTTTGGAAGTACTTTGGATTTAGGCAAATTATCAAGGAAAGTCAAGAACACGGTTTTGGGTTTCATAACTGTGCACATGCACACAGCAATAGCGATCTTTTTCACGAAATTAGACCCTCACAAACTACTGTATATATTACATGAAAGCTGAGCCTCCACTTATTCCAACAGTCCAAACCATATCATTCTGTGACTAAAACTCGCAAATAACAACTTAAGAAGAAACGTCCCCTTTTCTTTTAACAACCAAAAATGAAGTATTACCTTTGTGACTTTTGTCCACAAAGTTGATTCTGATCGAATAAAACCACCATAAACAGATTATCCAGTATCTGGGCCAAATTTTGCAACTTAACATGGTGTTTTCAATCAATGAATAAGAGAAGGTTTCTTAGGAAATAGGTAAAAAAAAGCCTTCAATCAGAAAACATATTCTTCAGCGCAATCTAGTGGCCATATATTTATTTGCGAGTGTTTGGCTTGGTGCATTCGATTGCCCTGAACTTTAAATAGAGGTGTCAAGTGTCAAAATTGTAAGATATCTACCTTTATTTGTGTCTCATAGTAAGACAGCGCTCCCAACTGATAACGACCAACTGATAATTATTTCACGTGGAAATGTTATCTTCCACTTATGCTGTGTTCCATGGCTTTATTCACTTTAACCAAGTATTATCCCCATTTGAATATTTCACTTGCACAACAATCTTTCTTTTGGCCCAAAGATGACATTATCGCCCTTGCAGTTGTGGAGATATAATCTATTTACTTTGGGTATGTTCTTTCCTGAAAAAAACTTTTCCCCTGATATCAAAAATGGCATAGAATATCGATCTTTTTCCAGGAATAGTGTTGAAGTTAGAAAATCCAGTATCGTGACTGACAACCCTACTAGAAATGCGATTGTGATTATTCAGTTAGAGCTACAAGAAACTTGAAAGTTAAAAATACATATCTTTGCTACTAGCCTACCTCTGACATTTAGTTATGTACATTTGCATAAAATCATGCAGTTCTACATATAACTTGGCGATAGCTTTAATAGGTTGGAATGGTGGACTGAAATCACTTCATGGCACGATGTGACCGCTCGATAAATAAGTAAACAAAGAGAAGTTTGTTAATTTTTACATGCGTGTGGAAGCTAACATTCAGCTTCAGATGATTTTTCTGAGCCCCCCCAAAACCAGGCCGGGTGCCTGGCAAAAAGAGGCCCGTTCACGATTCTGATTATAATTTGGGCAAGTGAACATTACATTCGGGCAAGTTGAACTTGACCTGTACTTGCCCGATGGGCAAGTGCTTTTGAAACCTTAGTGTCAACCCCTGCATGTAGCAGTACTATATATATTAAGTTAACACTACTTTAAGTATGATTTATTTGTAGCGATTCATTCACGTAGTTTAACTCTGTGTGGCCCATGAACCCCCAGTGGTTTTCCTTTTCGGCCCACTTGTTAAGGAGGTTGAATAGCCCTGGCGTAGGCCTACACAACTTTTTAAAAAACATACTCGGAGCGTAAAGCGGAGAAACTTCCTGTGCGCCTGCCAAACAGGGACGTGGAAGTAAGCATCCTTGAGATCCAGGGATGTGAACCAATCACCCTCTCTCACACATCGGAACAACGCTCCGACAGTGAGCATTCTGAACTTCCTCGTGGCAACGAATCTGTTCAACACGCGAAGATCCAGAATAGGTCTCTTTTCCCCTGACTTCTTGGAAACCAGGAAGTAGCGGGAATAAAACCCTAGGTGAGACTCGTAGGGGGGAACGACAGTGATGGCCCCCTTTACCAAGAGACGTGCCACCTCTGCTGCTAGAGCCGTGCTCGCAGCCGGGTCCAGTAGCGTGGTCTCCACCAACCCCATAAAGGGTGGGGGACGACGCTTGAACTGTATGGGATGGCCCCATCTCAACGTGGTGTCCAACCACGATGGTAGAACGCACCGCTCTAGCCAACACGCATAGCGGTCGGAGAGAGGGCGAGCCGACAGCTGAGGAAGACCGTCCAGGAATAACCCGTATTCCTCGGCTCCTACCGCCTCCACACTGCGTGTGAACCAAGGGGGGCTTCCCATGAAAAGGAGGAGGCTCAGCGAGCGTAGGAGACGTACCAGAACTAGCCGCTGTAAAAACAACGAGCTGTCTAGACGTCGCGCTCGTGCCCGCTGAACAGGGAGCGAGCCGTCCGGCCACAGCACCTGTGCGCATGCGCTGTCCGCAGGCTGTAGCCACAGCGCGCGGACCCGTCTCCTCACCTATAATGTGGGGAACCAGGAGACCGGTACAAGCGGCCGTATCCACGGGCTCATGCAACGAGTCTCTGATCCCTCCACGAGGCTCCAGAAGCAGGTGAACCAGAGGCCATGTGAACACGCCGTCCGACCGCCACCCTACAGCCACCGGGCTGAGAGGGGGACTCCAGCCCCCCCCTGGGGCTGGAGTCAGAGGCGGCCCCCTTGAACGCTGGGACCGGCCTGGACCTCGCTTCCTCCCAGCCTGCTGGCGGGAGGAGCCCGTGAGAATGGCCCCGAACCGGGAACGATTCTCATGGACTGACTGCTGGTGCGCGAGCACCTCGGAGAACCTGGGACCAAATAGGCCATCCGGCGCTAGTGGACCCTGGACGAGGCTGGCCCGCTCTCGTTCCTGCACCGCAGTGCGGCGGCGGTAAACAACCTTGCCCTGCTCTCCTCTGCCATGGTCTCCTTGTCGGCTGACAGGGAGGCCTACGGCCCGGAGGAAGCCGGGAGATGGCTGGCGTTTTCCCGCTTTTCCAGAGCCATCCTCCAGCTATGCCGGCCGGCCGAAACGGCTATCGGCTGGGATAGCTGGAGGATGGCGCTGGAAAAGCGGGAAAACGCCAGCCATCTCCCGGCTTCCTCCGGGCCGTAGGCCTCCCTGTCAGCCGACAAGGAGACCATGGCAGAGGAGAGCAGGGCAAGGTTGTTTACCGCCGCCGCAGATTGTGAGGCACAGACGAACACCCTGTCCGACAATCTGCTTCTGGAGGCGGTCGGGGGGCAGCGGCTTTTCGTTAGGGCGCCATCCGGCGCCCGGACAGAGAAGCGCTGCCAGGGGAGGCTCCAGGCGAGGGATCCCCCTTGCCTGAGTATCGGCCCACCCCTCCACGTTGGTGAAATCCGTGTAGGATCTTACCGGAGCCGTCAGGGTCGAAGGGTTCTCACCTGCAGCAATAAACAAGTGCTGCACAGGCGGGAACAAGGGGCACTGGGTTACCCGCCGGGAAAAAGATGGGGTGCGAAAGCACTCGCCCTGCATATCGTCAGATACGGGGGCGAGAGGCGGGGCCGGCATGGGAATCCCTTTGATGGCCGCCGCCTCACCCATGATCTCCCGGTAGAGACCGGTCATCCGGCGCGAACCCTCGTGTTGTACGACGGTGGCGGTTCTAACCCAAGAGCGGGAAAAACCGGACGCCGAGTCGCCGAAGACGTTGTCCATGGAGGCGTCGATGATGCCATCGTCGTCGTCAGGGCCGGCCCTGAACAGGTCGATGGCGTTAGCCAGCTACCGCAGGGGAAAAGAAGAGATGCCTGGAGAGGATCCCCTCTTCATGCAGCTCCCGGCAGGCGACACAGGAGACGGGGGCCGACATAGCAGCCGCGGCGTGGTCGGCGCCGAGGCACCGAAAGCACGCCAAGTGCCCGTCACCCGGTGCCAGGGAGGCGGGACAGGAGGCGCATAGGAGTCCTGAAAAGGTCCTAGCTCCAGGAGCACTCTCAGGTGGCCCTGAAAAGGGCCGTTTGTCCGCGGCCTCGCCCGAGCCGCTGCCACCGGCTTGGGAGATCCGTGTAGAAGTTCTCATCTTCTTAATAGTAGTTCTCAATTTCTCGCTGATAAGCACAAGTGCTGAAAGAAAAGGGAGGATGAGCGACGGTATACACCGCGTTATATAGACACGATACCGTGGGGAAATGTGGGCGGTGCCCACGGTGATAGGTGCATAGTTTGAATTTTCAGCGTGCGCAAGCGCGCGCACGGGACAAGCCCATAAGGCGAAGCCTAGACGGCGTAGCCTACATGAAATAGATCGCATTTTGTTTAACTGCTAACTAACAAACGGGTTTATGAGTTCACTGAACAAAGATTATGGAAATAAAAGACCCATTTTCCATCAGAAAAATCATCAGAATACCAACCCATAGACAGTGACACTAAAAGCCAAAACCTTTCTCACATGCACACCCATCGCGAGTGACAAGTACGCGCACACATGCACACCCATAGCGAGTGACGTAGGACGTAAAGTCCCGCCCGGGGAAGTGGCGTCAAAGAGTCCCACCTCGAGCCGTCTATCCCTGGGGAAACTGGGCGGTCCTGTTTTTATTTCTTTAAACCAATCACAATCGTCTAGGGCGGGGCTAAGCCCGGGAAGCAGCAGCGATGTCCATGCAAAAGAGTGCCGGGGAAATCCGAAATTCGCGTCAACAAAAACATGGGTTAAGTTTGGGCATGCAGCAGCACTCCGGCGGGGGACAATCGCTGTCAACAATCGCGGGCAACAATCCCTTTCTCCTCCATGTCGTGGTTCAGTCTACCCAGATTGATGTGGAAGTGGAAGAATCAGAGACGTCGGAGAACCCGACGTAGTCGTTTGAGATTCATAATATCATCTGGAGGCGCACACAGCTTTTTGCCGTGATAGTATATATTAATCTGATATAGATATCTATTTATAACATGATATTTTTTAGATAGAGAGCTCCAGGGCCCCCCGCCGGAGTGGTCTAGAATATTTACAGAACACGGCCAAAAGCGGTGTGCGCGTCGCCATTGCGATACGTCCACTGTGCTCGGCCCTCTCCTCTTCACCATATACATGCTCCCCCTTGGCCAGATTATTCATCAACACGGTCTCAGTTTCCACTGTTATGCTGATGACACTCAACTATACATCAGCACCAAACCCTCCACTCAGCTCCCACCTGGTCCACTGATCAACTGTCTGCAAGAACTAAAAACCTGGATGACCTTCTAAAACAGAACAGCAATAAAACTGAACTCATAGTGGTGGCCCCCAAGTCACTGCTCAGGAAGGTTGGTGATCTACTCCTGGAAGTGGATGGCTGCTCCATCGACCCATCACCGGTGGTCCGCAACCTGGGTGTCATCCTGGACCCCACCCTATCATTCCAGTCCCACATTAAGAACGTCACAAGATACCACCTGAAGAACATCGCACGACTCCGACCTTCACTCTCAGACTCAGTTACTGAAACCCTGATCCACTGCTTCATTTCTACCCGCCTGGACTACGGTAACGCCATACTCACCTGTCTCCCCTTTAAAGCCCTGGACAGACTGCAATATGGGCAGAACTCTGCTGCCAGGGTCTTAACTGGCATTAAGCCCTGACAGCAAATCACCCCCACCCTGTTGCAGCTTCACTGGTTACCACTCAAGTTCCGCATTCAATTCAAAATGATATTACTCACATACAAGTCCCTCCATGCTCTGGCCCCCCGCTACCTCTCTGACCCCCCCCCCCCCCCCCCCCCCCCCCCCCCGACACCCCCCTGCGGTCCCTCAGGTCCTCTGACAAGGACCAGCTGGCAATTCCCCGCCCGAGATTCAAGACCTTTGGGATAGGGCCTTTTGCGTGCCCCTTCCATGGAAACTTTCAAAAAGTACACAAAAGCACTTTTTCTCTGAGGCCTATGGCCTCTAATTCATGACCCCACCTAGCGTCTTGCTAATTTTGCACTCTCATTCACTTGCCTACACAAACACCCTCACCTCCCACTCTTGTGAATCGAGTATCCTGAATATAATAATCCTGAACAATATATATCCTGGCGCAATATAAAATCAATTTCTATTATTTATTATTATTATTATTATCCATAAAGTAGCATGCCATGGGACCTTTAATGGCCAGGTCATTTTCGGCTTTCAATACATCCATCTCCACTCTCAGAGAAGCAGCTAGGTCGGAAATGTTCTCCTCAAATTTATTGCATATTTCGGCTTTTAACCGGGAGAGCTCAGAGTACATAGACAGACACCCAAATTTCCTGGCGAGGATTAATAAGGAACATCAATCTTGAATGACGAAAGATTCCTTCCGGCATCTTGTGTTTGTATCTCAGGTTCCCCAACCTGTCGAACACATGCTACATGAACGCTGTCCTGCAGAGCCTGTTGAGCCTTAACCTCTTCCAGGGCCTCCAACAAAATTCCTTGAGCTTGTTTCCTTCAGACCACCTGATCAGGTATGGATACTTCCACCAAACACACACATAAACACACACATGCATGCACACAAATGCATAACAAACACGTTTATGCACAGACTTCATTTCATTGTACTCTGTACAATGACAATAAAGTGAATCCAATCCAATCCATAAACACACACAAACAATATTAAACATGATTTTTTTGGTATTTACTTTGTTTTTTACAGTATATTATAGAACAGGACATACAAATAAAGGACCTCCCATATTGACAATAAGAAATAAGAACAAATAAATAGTTGGCCCATAGCCTATATACAATTGTTATTAAAAAAAATCAACCTGTTAATAATACATTTTTCATTTATATTCCTGTCCTTCCCATCAGGGTTAATCTTAAATTCATAATCCCCCACAATTTTTCTCTTCTATGTCTCCAGATATTTTCTGGCAGTCTCTGCGGCCCATTATGAGGACAATAAAACAAAAATCCCACTTCTGGCAAAATTTAAGAAGAGGATGGCTGAATCCTTTCCAGAATTCAAGGACAACGAGCCCAAAGTGAGCGGTCTTCATTTCATTGACAAACCTTCATCAACAAACAACTTTTACTGACATTTGTCTTGCTAATGTTGAATGAATGTTAGGTAATGTTTGTGAATGCTAATGTGTCTTGTATTTCGTTCCTTATGAAGAGTGCCTCCTTTTTCCTCTTCTGCTCTCTGAAGCACCTGGGATTTCCAGTATCCAAACACTGTCAATTCACCCTACAAAGCGAGAAGTAAGAGAAAGCTCACCTCTGGTGAATTAACATGTCTTTATCTGCTGTACCCATCAGAGAGGACAAACATTATTTGTATTCCCATACTGTGCCGATAGCGATATATTGTTTCACCTTCTTCTGACAAGTACTTATTGTTATTTGCTTTGGATAAAAACTAAATGCCCTATGTAAATGTAAATTTATTCATGTCGCAATTATTGACATTTATATAAAAAGAGTACTTTTATATCATATTATACAACGGCGGGCCTAAATCCAGCGATCTGATTGGTTTCTAACTAGTCGCGTTTACATGGACACATCTATAGCCGCGTTTACATGGCAGATCTATGCCGCATAGATTTCTATGCGGCATAGATCTGTTCCTAAAATGTGTTCCGAATGTACTGTATACATGGCAGTAACAAAAGTGTCCGTTATGTCTCTCGCGCACACCTGACACGTCTCTGGACCGGCGGCGACATAATGGATGTCTTATCACTATCGGGGATTTTAAATTTGATTTTAATGAAAGCACAGCAGGAGAGAGCTTTTCTCTGCCTGCTCCTTCAATTAAGAAGGAGGACGACAGCGCAGCAACGTCAATTTCTCGTCCGAACTTTATATTTACCCTATGCTCCGCCGCAAACAAGAGGAATTTGGATGCGAGTCCGCAGCCAAGACTGGTGGGAGAGAGTGGTCTTACGGGAATTTAGTGACCAGGAATCCTCGAAGGTCCAATAGCGCACTACTGCAGCTGCCATCTCTCTAAGTTAAGAAGTATTTTAACGTTCAGCCTGCAAAAGTACTAGTAGTAGCCTACTAATTTACAGTTATCTCGGACGCGCGCAGACACCTCATTAATAAACACCCATGTCCCGTCGCTTAGCAACCGGACACGCTTACCGGACTACTTTTACGGAGTGATAACAAAGACGTGAATCAGGCAATAAATCCACTTTCCTTGACAGTGGTCAAGTTCGGTGTGCTTAAAAGTACCGACGGAGCTCAGTGAACTACTGCGGCTGCTCTAAGTTAAACCCCAATCTATGCGGAATAAGTGTAAACGCGGCGTTTACATGGACACATCTATGCCGCATAGATTTCTATGCGGCATAGAAAATGGTCATGTATACGCCTCATTTGGAATACAATTATCTGTTCGGCATAGATTCTATGCCGAATAGAATAGGTGGTGTAGTCCGTTTTAAATCGCCATGTATACACTTATTCCGCATAGATTGGGGTTTAACTTAGTGCAGCCGCAGTAGTTCGCAATTGGTCCACTGAGCTCCGTCGGTACTTTTAAGCACCACGAACTTCACCGCTGTCAAGGAAAGTGGATTTATTGCCTGATTCACTTCTTTGTTATCACTCCGTAAAAGTAGTCCGGTAAGCGTGTCCGGTTGCTAAGCGACGGGACACATGGGTGTTTATTAATGACGTGTTCGCGTATCGTAGTGTCCGCGCTCGTCCGAGATAACTGTAAATGAGTAGGCTGCCTACTACTAGTACTTTTGCAGGCTGAATGTTAAAATACTTCTTAACTTAGAGAGATGGCAGCTGCAGTAGTTCGCAATTGGACCTTCGAGGATTCCTGGTCACTAAATTCCCGTAAGACCACTCTCTCCCACCAGTCTTGGCTGCGGACTCGCATCCAAATTCCTCTTGTTTGCGGCGGAGCTTAAGGTAAATATAAAGATCTGACGAGAAATTGACGTTGCTGCGCTGTCGTCCTCCTTCTTAATTGAAGGAGCAGGCAGAGAAAAGCTCTCTCCTGCTGTGCTTTCATTAAAATCAAATTTAAAATCCCCGATAGTGATAAGACATAGAGATGTGTCAGGTGTGCGCGAGAGACATAACGGACACTTTTGTTACTGCCATGTATACAGTACATTCGGAACACATTTTAGGAAGAGATCTATGCCGCATAGAAATCTATGCGGATCAGATGTGCCATGTAAACGCGGCTAGTGTTGTATAATGAGCGTATACATAACTGCTATGACGCCCAATCATTTTGTTAAAGTATCACTCCGCGCCTTGAAGTGGAAATGTATAATAATAATATATATATAATATAATAATGTATAAAAGCAATAGCACAGTTCACTGAAGCCTAAAATCGGCGAGTGAACTGCTCCATAGGATAAATTGCCGGCAAACCGCTCTAGCCGAGCCTTCTCTCGGAGGGACGCTAAAGTGTGTTGCATAGCGACCGTCGTGCATTTTGAAGGCAGCCAGGAGGGACTACATTTTTGTATTCTTTAATAAAACGGCTACTTTGACTTTCTTGGTTTCTTTTTAAATGTAGTGTGTCTATGACTTTCGTTTTTCCATGATAGTAACCGTTGTATAAAAGCAATAGATCACTTCAGTCAGTGGTATGTGCTCATTATACCACTGTGAAGGGGGTCGCCGGCCCTCCGCTGTGCGTCGGGGCCGGACAACGCCCCTTAACAGTGGTATAATGAGCACATACCACAGCCTGTCGTGATCTATTGCTTAACTATACTATTCCCCCGTTTCCAACAAGCGGTGTGGATAGATGCGGTGCGGTTAGGTGCGGCTCGCGTTTCCCGCCGACTGTACCCTTATGGTAGGGCGGGGTTTAAGCCGGATGGCGATAGCAGCGGCAGCTACGTAAGCATTGTGACATCATACTAGCGCGACACAGTGTAGCCTGCTAAAAAATTCGATGAAAAAGAAGAACTCCTCGCATTAAAAAAAGAGCAACAATGGAGGCCGTCCAAAAAGCTTTTCCGTCCAAAAAACTTTTGCGCGACATTTTCATCAATCAACGAAGCTTTCGCCGTTGTCCTGAAATACCTTGCGCGTTTGTTTGTTTTCATCCCCCTGTCGCACAGAAGTAACGATTCTGTCGACCAATCAACAGACGGCGTGTTTAGCTCCACCTTTTCGACCGCTTACTACCCCAACGGAGGAGTACTGAAAAATATTAAGTGCAGCTCAGCACGCTTAATGCTAGACCCTGACCAATTTTTGGCGGTGGAAACGCAAACCTTGCTGCACCGAACCGCACGATGGAAACACGCCATATTATTCCATATGGAAATGTTTCCATCTCATTACTATGCTTAAGCTAGGAAAAGAGCATAGAAAATACATTTTAGGCCTAAGTACAAATATAATACATTTCTTATCTATGTTCCTATTTGAAAGGCTTCAAGACACATGCAACTATAAAATACCGGTAGCATTTACTTTTCATTGATTATTGATTCCGATTTATTTCAGGAGTTTTGAGTGTTGGGGCGATTAAAAGAGGAATTAAGTTAAATGTATTAATTGTCTGAGTGACTGAGCATAACTACGGCGTCATGTTCACATGTCGTCATGTGGCCGATAGATTTTGAGACAAATGATTTTATTGCTAGTTGCCATCTAATGGCGCATTCAGATCGCTGGGAATTATGGGGAAAACATTTTTGCGGCGTCGAAAAGTTTTCGTAAACCACATCACATGACGCTCTGATGATTCTACTTCCTTTTGGCAACTGGGGCCAGATTATGATAACAGAGTTGCCCAGTTGGTGACGTATTGTTAACTAGTGACACACATGAACATTGCGTGAAAGTTTTACTCACTATAAAATAATCAACCATCATATCACATAGTTCACAATTGATTGAGCTTGTAACCGACTGTTGGCATCGACTTTGCTCAGTTTTAAACTTTGTGTATAGGTACTGGTAAACCAGCTCTAGATAAGGGCATGTGTAGTCTTCCATGCAGTGGCAATACAATCTGCTTCTCATAAATAAAAGCAAAAGGATGGTATTTGATAGGCTACAAGGAAATAAAGGCGTGCAAACTTGAAACTGAGTTGCAATGACCAGTGAGATATAATAAGGTGTATTTTTAACATTAAAGCATGTGAACTTATTCAAGTTGAACCCATCAATTAATTGACCATAAATTGCACAAGATGACATCTTTAGAATATGTATCTTGTCTTTCCTCCTCCATAGATATGGATATTTCCAGTCACAGAGAATCACCTACTTAACCTTGCATTTGGTGGCTGGAGGAACAGTGAACCAAATGTTTCGGAAGCATGTAAAGGTCTGCCACCCACTCTCCTGTGACGCAATAAATTATGTGGTTTTAGTATTTTCTCCCTGTGTGGAAACATGCAGAGTATACGTCTGTTTGCGTTCTTTTATTGGCACCTTTATTTCCAGACCCCGTGTGATTCTTGCGGAACATGTCGTTGTGCCTTGAAGACACTGCCCAGGTTAGACACACTGACCACAAAATGAACTGATCCATTGACACATTGCTTGGATATTCTGGATAGAGTTATTTTAAATAAATTAACCAAACCAGTTTCACCATATTAACACAGTCTTGTTTGATTATATTTGTATATGTTTAGTTCTGTTAGACAAATATACAGTGAACAATAGGCAGCAAAGATTCAACATCCTGCCTTAACACCCCTCCGTCTCCGTCAACAACAAAAATATCTTTAATCTTTCCCTCTTTATGCTCCACTTCCCCCAGTGTCTTTATCTTCCGTCTGAACCGGAATGGTAATGACGAAAAGGGCGCGCAAGTGAAGTTGAATCATCCAGTGGATCTTTGCAGAGAACTGGATCTTTCCGGTCTCCTGCCTGCCACACAGGTTAACATCTACGTAGATTACATTTAACATTTATTGTGCTTGTCATTCATGTTCATGTAACTTTTATACTGCTTCTTTATACTCAATTCAGAATCATGTAAGCTAGAACGTTGTCTATATTTTTCCTTAGTTTCAGGAGACATTCCGGTACAAGCTGGTGAGTGTCATCAGCCATATCGGATCAGGAACCTACGATGGTAAGAAGAACATTGAAGTCATTTGTAGAGTAAAGCTTCCAGCTTCCAGATCAGAGTGGATGCAGACTGCCTAGCATTCATTAACTGGATTGAGATTCCTGCTTATGCAACAAGGCTTGCGGTTACAGACCAATGTGTACATGATGGCACTATATATATATCTATATATATATATAGATATATATATAGCACCATGTACACATTGGTCTGTAACCGCAAGTCTTGTAGCATAAGCATGAATCTCAATCCAGTTAATGACTGCTAGGCAGTCTATATATATATATATATATATATATATATAATTATATATATATAAAGTCCACATGCCCTTTCTTCCTCATAGGTCATTTTGTAAGTGAAAGACTTCTGATGGCGGCAGGCGTCACTCGAGACCGTTGGCTCAACTACAATGACGAAATTGTGAAAATGTCTGACGACTCTGACGATCTACAGCGGCCACAGTCTGCATCCATCCTCTTCTACGAACGCCAGGTGGATCCGGCCCTTACCAACAAGGGAAGTAGCTCAGGGCCCCTTTTCCCCGATGGATCTTCGCTCGTAAGATGGTACGAAAGGTGGATCTTTCGAATCATCCAATTTCTTTGGAGCGTTTCCCGAAACTCCTCTTAACGTGAACGCGCATTCGCTGCACTGACGACGATCGTAGGATTGTACCTGTCCACTGACATGGTGCTGAAACGGGCTATGACGCAGGTGGAGACGCAGGAATGTCGGAGGAAAATGGGGTTAAAAAGGGTTAAAATATCTCCCCATCAAGGCCAACCGCAGAGTAGCCTACGAAAAGAATAGATGCAAATAATATGAATGCTAAAGATATTAAAACACAATTGATTAAGCCTAGGCCGACATATATATCAGTCCTAATCCTGAGCGCACGATCGGGAGGTGGAAGTTGCGCTTTAGATGCCTTCACAAGTCCAGCGGAGGGCTCCAGTTTTCGCCGGCCAAGTCATGCGCTGTGATATGTGTGATAGCTATGTTGCACAAAATTGCAGCCAAGGCTGGGGTAGCTTTGGTTGAACCGGAGGACATTGAGGACGATGACGACGAGGAAGATCGTGTGAGGACGGCCTCCCTCATAACTACACGGCTGGTTTTCATGCACGTCGAAGAGTGATTGAGACTTTTTTTTAACCCCCTCCACCCTCCCACATGTCACTAAACATTCCCGTCAACATGACCAATCCCCACCATATCCCAGCCTTTTGCCTGCTCCTTTGCTTGTTTTTTATAAAAAAAAAATATTTTTTTTTTTATTATTTTTTTACATTATTTTATGCTGCGTTTTATGAGTAGCCTACGTAAGTCTGCACAAATCCCCCCCACTTTCTCTCACACATTTTAAGTGCCCTGCCTGCTCAAACATTTCCTGGACTGTCTCTCTCAAACTAAGAACATAATGGCCCACATTAGGCTCAGACGCACGTGATACACCATTACCAATGTGTTATAATAAAACGCATTCAATACTAGGAATGTCCGCTGGCTACGCCACTGACTGTCCGTCCACACCAGAAGCGAATTGAGCGACCAAATCGCCGGAAGTCATTCACTTTCTATGGGCAAGAGCGACCAAAGCGACCAAAGCGACCAACGCTACCAGCGGCCAAAGTTGAGCAACCAGAGCGTCAAAAAGAAGTTGAAAACTTTTTAACTTTATGCAAATGACTATTATTCGCTTCAGCGGCCAAACACTGACAGCCAATCGGAATGTAGACGCTCTTCGCTTGCGTGGATCCCAGGGAACATCGGCAGGCACTTTGGTTCCTACCTACCTTTATTCACTCACCGAACAAAATGTCGGCTGAAGTTTTAATCGCGGCTGTAACTGCGCACCCGGTGTTGTACGAACCCACCCCTTTTCAGTTCAGAGATCGAAACGCCGTAGTGGTTTGGATATCAAGTGATGATAAGCGGGAGTATTTATAGGCTACATCTAGAACGTTCGTATTTAAGCGGGAATCATTTTAATTTGCTCTCCATGCCACCAATCTAACCAACCAATCGCGTGTAGCATGCTTTAAACAAAACCAAAAAAGTTTTTGAAATCGTCACATAAACAAACTAATCGACAAGACGAGGGATAAATGACAAGGGATATATCTAGTCTGGATAGATAGAAAGCCTAGTCAAGTCTTTATTAATACCAAACGACACAAATCGTCGGGAATCCATTTAGGTGGTTCGGCCCACACAGGACAGTTAGCCTACAAGACCACACAGAACAAGTCTGACTGGACATACACACAATACATCACATTAAAACTAGACACGCGTTGATAGATAGATAGACAGAAAAGCCTAGATAGATGATATGTTCCATTATTTGCCTTGCGGAGCCAACCAGTCCTGTGCACGTATGCAAATTAGCCATGTGCGCGAGTGTCTATTTGTTTTGAATGCGACGAATGAGTGCAGATCATGATTTGCAGATCCAGATCAGTGAAACATATTTTAACTACTACAGCACGCAGGGTTTTTTGTTCTCGGTTGTAATTAGCCTACATTTTAGGATTTTTTTTGTATTGGGGGGAATCACTGTCCTACTTGTTGTCGAAGCACTTTATCGAACAAGCAAAACCATCTCGGCAATATGGCCAAGGTGTATGGGAGAGTTCACTATTTGATATGGCTGTCTGTAGGGCCTACTAAACGCATACGGCTCCTTTAAATGCGTCTGCATAATTGAATTGTACGTCATGAGCGACTTGAGCGACCAAAGCGAACAGAAAAATTTGCAGCGAAACTTTGTGAGCGACCAAAGCGTCTTTGGTCGATCCTGGTGTGGACGTACAGTGAGGCTATAGTAGGCTAACGAGGCTCTTAGCGTCCTACGAGTACCCTGGAGCACTCGTTAGCTACTCGTGACTCGTGAGCGTTTTTAAGAGGTTCGTTACCAAAGATGCTTTCGGGAAACGGTGTGAAAACTGTACGATGCTCGTACGACCCACTCTGCGATCCACTTAGGCTAAAGATGCTTTCGGGAAACGGGGCCCTGCTCCTTGTCCTCGACTACGGCAACTCGCCCCAAGGAATTTAGAGTGTCAAACCCATCATTTCCTGCGTTCTGGTGAATTTGTATTCAACAATTTGTGCCTTTTCGGATTTAAGTTATGGCGGAAAATGTCTTAATTAATAGGAAGGCGTGGTCACACTAGCCAAACTTTCCAGACTTTAGTATGCAAATGAACTCGGGCACGGGGCCGCCGCCCTAGCGTGGGTGGTCCCTTAGAGGCCCTCCTGGATTCTTTGTGGCGCAGACATACAGTGGGGATCATGGGTTGGGGTTTGTCGTTGTTGTGGTTTCATTGTGTGGCTGTTCTGTTGTCATGTTGTGTACATTGTTGTCGCCACCATGAGTGTGAGCGTTATGTGCGTTGGTCCGCTACTTTGTGTTTCTGTGATAACGATGGTGTGTTATTAAAGGCAGTTCCCTTGTTGTGCGGTGTATGGGGAGCGGAACTGCAGTCAACGGTTAAACCTGGGCTCCTGTCTCATCCTTCCCGTGCTGCTCGCTACAATATTAAAATAAATACCAACGAAGTTTCTTAATAATTCAAGGTCAAAATCCACCGTAAAAACACACAGTTTCTAATTTCTTTGAACAACTTGCCAATGCTTTGGTACATTCATGCAAATGATTATGTACAATTCTCTGCTCTGTCCTACATTATCAATTGCTTATGTCATGTTGATCAAAATGTATTGTAATGGGTGTCTAATGAATAGTCTCACCACCACAACATTTAGGCGTTAGCTCATCGCATAATTCTTTACATGCAAAATGGTTGAACAAGTTGTCTGTGGAGGTGGGGCGGCGTCTGGCCTGCAGGGGGAGTATGGAGCACCGGGTCTGCTGGGGTGATGGGGTCTGATTGCGGACAGGTGTCTGCAATCTGACCCAATCAGGAAGTGTGTATTTATGTGCCTGCTTGTCTTTCAATGGGCGTTGGAGAGAGGGAGAGAGAGAGAGAGAGAGAGAGAGAGAGAGAGAGAGAGAGAGAGAGAGAGAGAGAGAGAGAGAGAGAGAGAGAGAGAGAGAGAGAGAGAGAGAGAGAGAGAGAGAGAGAGAGAGAGAGAGAGAGAGAGAGAGAGAGAGAGAGAGAGAGAGAGAGAGAGAGAGAGAGAGAGAGAGAGAGAGAGAGAGAGAGAGAGAGAGAGAGAGAGAGAGAGAGAGAGAGAGAGAGAGAGAGAGAGAGAGAGAGAGAGAGAGAGAGAGAGAGAGAGAGAGAGAGAGAGAGAGAGAGAGAGAGAGAGAGAGAGAGAGAGAGAGAGAGAGAGAGAGAGAGAGAGAGAGAGAGAGAGAGAGAGAGAGAGAGAGAGAGAGAGAGAGAGAGAGAGAGAGAGAGAGAGAGAGAGAGAGAGAGAGAGAGAGAGAGAGAGAGAGAGAGAGAGAGAGAGAGAGAGAGAGAGAGAGAGAGAGAGAGAGAGAGAGAGAGACGCTCTCTGCGAGCCAGAGAGAGCGTCGTAAGAGCACGAGATGGAGGGAAAGAACATTTTGTTCGTGTGACATTGTGTTTGTTTGCTAAGAAGGGGAAATAAACAGGAGTTCGCTCCATTTTCGCTGGAGAACTGTGTCCTGACTCGTCTGAACCCGTTACATTGTCATATGTCAAGCATATTTCTATACATTTCCATTAGACTTTTTTTCTAAAGCTGTCCTGAATTGGTAAATAACTACCAGGTGAATCTTGACTTTCTCTAAAGAAAGGAAATGTGTGAAGTGTTTGATCAACCAACGATCAACCAACAAATTACAGTACAAACAGTCAAAGCGTAAATGTGAATCTTGTCCAGTCTCTTGCAATTGATCTCCCACATACCTTGTAAGGTGTAACTTACAATTTACAATAATTGTCTTCAAAACTTTAGCCCTAGTTTACATCAGAACATCCCTCCAGAGTACACTGTTATATTTACAACATCACTAAGCAATTTGACTGTCTTATCCGTACACAATGACACAAGGACTTTTCATTCTGATGGCACTGACATGTTCATTGACACATATTTACTTTTGAGAGATGAACTAAGGATTTTGAGCAAGAGACTGGCTTTTGCAGGTAATCCATGGAGTTTCAATCAAATCCACTGTGTATTCTACTGCAATTCTTAGCAATCTTAAATCAAACTGTGGTTCTAGCCTAAAGGGAAATTCTTGTTGACTTACGAGGGGGTTTGCTCAGCTTGGAGGGCCAGTCTGTCGAGTGCTTACGTGTGTGATTGTTTTCATGGGTGTTAATATATTTGCTATTTGTACGAATTCTTTTGAGAAATGCATTTACTGTTTTGCAAATGTTGAGAATGATTCGAGAAATGTACCAAAGCGAGTGAGAAAATCTGTAATAATCAAAGCTGACAACACTAATCTGAAACCACACCCTAAACATCTATCTAGGATAATTGGTCTCTTTTCAAGGTTTAAAATCAACTCTTCAAACAATGAAGAAGATCATGATGAACAGAGCTTTGTAAACATTTACTTTCTCGGACAGTATAATGCTGCAATCTCAAAGATCTGTTTTGTTCTCTTTATGACAGCTACAACCTCAACACGCACATTCTGGAATTCCCTTTGTCGTGTTTATCAAGTGTTTGTCTATGGTATATGTCAAACAATAACTGAACGGGACAGGCTACCGTTTGCCCCATGGGGCATTATGGGATTATTCCTGGTAAAATAAATGCACCAATTTATTTTTATTTAAATGACTCAACAAGAGAGAAAAGGACCAGGGCTTGCCAGGATCCCAGGTGAGTCACTGCTCACGTGCCCAGAAGCTATTTGCCCGCCAGATGTGGTTTGTTACCACCTATGTCTCTACTCCTGCCTTGACAGAGAGCTATTTTCAATATACCAGTGGGGTCGTGACAATACAAGACAAGCAAACATAAACATCATTATAAATTATTATTAATTTCATACACACACACACACAAGGCAACCATGGAGAGAGAGTAAAGGGAGGGAGAGAGAGAGAGAGAGAGAGAGAGAGAGAGAGAGAATGGAAAATGTGCGTACCTCTATCTCTAATGTGCGTGCCCCTCCCTCCTTCCCCCAGTCCGTCTCCCTCTCCACCCTCTCCACCACTGTTCACCTCATAGGTACACTGTTTACTGGCTATATTAGCCCTATATTGGCCTGCATCGTTACAGGGAGGAAGTCCATGTAAGGCTTGGGGCTGGAGCCAGCAGGTTGCCAGATACACCACTTCCCCACAACGTACACACACACTCATATACAAACACACACATACACTCACTCGTATTCCTCCCAAATACTCTTGTTCACTCACTCATTAACACACACACACACGCACGGTCACACAAACACACACACACACCCCCCCTCCCCGCGGTCACGGCCTGCAGCAGGGGCCTGCGGGAGTCGCTGACGGCTTTCAGCCAGTTGACGTCAGCTGCGTGGGCCAGGGCGTCCGCCATCACCAGGTAGTGAATCATCCTGGTGATGTGTTGAAGTTGAAGAGGTAAGTCAACCAATCACAGAGCATGTACTGAGCATCACTGCATGTACACTGGCCTGCTAGAAACCCTCTACATCCAAAGTTTGTCTGTCTATCTGTGTCACCGTCTCTCTAACTGTCTACCTGTAGTGTGTGTGTGTGTGTGTGTGTGTGTGTGTGTGTGTGTGTGTGTGTGTGTGTGTGTGTGTGTGTGTGTGTGTGTGTAAGGTGTGTGAGTGTGTGTAAGATGTGTGCATGTGTGTGTGTTTTTTTGCGTATAATGGGATTTCAATTTGTTTCTTTATTGTGTATAATGTGTGTATATGAGGTGAGAGTGTGTATGTATAATGTATGTGTGTGTGAGTGTGTGTGTAATGCATGTGTGTGTATGTAATTCTCTCTCTCTCTCTCTCTCTCTCTCTCTCTCTCTCTCTCTCTCTCTCTCTCTCTCTCTCTCTCTCTCAAAAGACGACATTGTGTTATTGTTTGACATGTGCAAGCAGCTCCAGAGGTTCTCAGTAATCTAAGGTAAAAGGTTTTAACTAGCTGGTTTGGAGCTAATATGACCGACAGTAAGCCATCAATGTCTCTTCGCGCTGATCGAGGTAACTGGCTGCCCAGACATTGAGCTGCTAGCAGTAGCCTCATGCCCAGGGAATTTTCGCATGCTATCATTGTCATTGTTGACGTTCCACTGAGAGGTCTGGCTGAAATCGCATGTGACGTCAGTTTGTTAACTGCCGCACACGACAGATCAGGACAATTGACCTTCTCTATGCTGATATAAAGGACGCTTACACTGCCACATCACGACCACCACTTGGGAAATCAGATGACAACCTGGTCTTCCTATAACCACTGTACTTTCCATGTGTCCGCAGAGAACCAACCTCCACACGCACCTTCAGGAAGTGGTCCCCCGAGACAGAGGAGGCCCTGAGGGACTGCTTTAGAAGAACAGACTGGAATATTCTCCAACAATCACATGGTGAGGACATTGAGGAGGTTACACACTGCACTACGACTACCGACTACCTGAACTTCTGTAGGGACATTGCTGTTCTCACAAGAACTGTACGCTGCTTTACAAACAAAATGTCTTGGATAACCAGCGATGTCACGGCCCTTCTCAATAGGAAAAAGAGGGTGTTTAATGAGGGGGACCTGGCAAAGCTGAAGCACGTACAAGGGGAACTCAAAGTCAAGCTCAAAGAGGCTAGGGAGGAATACAGAAGAAAGGTAGAGAGGATGTTGCAACAGAACAACGTGCGAGAAGTGTGGGATACAATGAAGACGATGACTGGTATGAAGAAGAGCAGCAGCTGTGTGAGCAGCAGAAGAAGAGCAGGCACCTCCCGCCTCTCACACACACTCTGCCATGCTTACCCCCACCATCAAAGGCATCACCCCTCCCCCACAAGGCAACCATGGAGAGAGAGTAAAAGAGATACGGAGAGAGAGAGAGAGAGAGAGAGAGAGAGAGAGAGAGAGAGAGAGAGAGAGAGAGAGAGAGAGAGAGAGAGAGAGAGAGAGAGAGAGAGAGAGAGCGAGAGTGAGACAGCGAGAGAGGGGGATATCCCAGGGAGTAGCCCTGGATGTTTTGCCTCTCTGTGAGAAAAAGAAAAAAGGTTTGGTAGCGGAAGCGGAAAACATTGTTTTGAACAATCATTTTTTTTCCTTTGTTATATATTTTGGAGCGTGTTACATAAAGAGAGAGAGAGAGAGAGAGAGAGAGAGAGAGAGAGAGAGAGAGAGAGAGAGAGAGAGAGAGAGAGAGAGAGAGAGAGAGTGAGTGAGTGAGTGGGAACATGGAAAATGTGCTCTATCACAACCAAAAAGGATCAACTATACACACTTACTGAAGGCTATGAACACACACATCCATATAATAAAGCACATAGTAAAAATTAACGCACACATACCCACACAGACACAGGGTGAGTGAGTTCACAAATGATTGTACCTAATACTGTCACAATCCTACTGTTTGGTAATGTTAAGCTGGTGGGTAACTGGTTGTCATGGAAACTGGGGCAGTGGCTCCCTTGATTGGCCATGATTATGGTCACCTGAAGGATCCACGATGGCGGATAGAAACAAGATGGTGTCTGGATAAATAGCATGGTGCCCAGACTTGGTTGCACTCAGAAACCAACCTAAGACGTAAATCCTATTCGCCCTCATACAAGGACCGTACCAGGATTAAGGATTCCCATCGGTAACATGCCCACCCCTTTGTCGTGTATGTTTGTCAAATGTTCGTCTATGTTATATGCCAAACAATAACTGAACGGGACCGGCTACCGTCGGGGCATCCAAGCGTTATGGGATTATTCCAGGTAAAATAAAGGTAAAATAAAAAATTCTAAAGTATCCCTCAACAAGAGAGAGAAGGACCAGAGCTCGCCAGGGACCCAGGTGAGTCACTGCTCACGTGGCCAGAAGCTATTTGCCTGCCAGCTGTGGTTTGTTCCCACTTATGTCTCTACTCTTGTCTTGACAGAGACCTATTTTCAATGTACGTGACAAAACACGAGAAGAAAACATAAACATCATTATACATTATTATTAATTTCATCAACACACACACACACACACACACACACACACACACACACACACACACACACACACACACACACACACACACACACACACACACACACACACACACAAGCTTTTTGGTAGGGGCAGCGAGGGGAAAATGAACTAACAAAATGAACAAGGACGTCCATCTACTGCTAAAGGCCCGCGACATTGCTTTTTGATCCGGCAACATAGAAGCCTACAGCACATCCAGGGCTAACCTGAAAAGGGGAATTCCGATCACCCAACAAAGGCAAGGCAAGGCAAGGCAACTTTATTTATATAGCACTTTTCATACACAAGGCAGACTCAAACTGCTTCACATATAAACAGTGTCATACAATAAAATAAAATAATAGGTAAGTAAAAGAAAAACATATGCAAAAAATAGAAAGTTAAAAAAATAGAAGCATTTTAGTATTAAAATAGAAAATAAAGGCAAAGTTATTTAGCAGAAAGCTATGGCAAACATAAAAGTCTTCAGTCTTGTTTTAAAGGTGCTCAGAGTTGGGGCAAGTCTTAAATCCTCTGGGAGTTTATTCCAGCTATTTGTTGCGTAAATCCTGCTTTCCCATGTTTTGTGTTTACTCTGGGGATAAATAACAGATTGGTCTCGGAGCTTCTTAGTGGTCTAAAAGGCGGATGTAGTGGAAGCATATCAGTTAAATATTTTGGGCCTAAACAATGTAGGGATTTAGGTAAGCAACATGATTTTAAAATCAATTCTCTGACTTACAGGAAGCCAATGTAACGATTTCAGAATTGGTGTAATTTGATCAAATCTTTTGGTCTTTGTTAGAACATAGCAGCAGCATTCTAAACAAGCTGAAGCATTCCTCAGAGTTTGTTTTGGGAGACCTGTAAGGAGACCGTTATTTGCCGTTTAGCAGCAAAATGGTGTGCACAGCCGACTCCGCCCATTAAACAAGATCTCGGTCAGAACGGACTATGAAAACTCGTTCAAAATGAATGCTTCCCGTTTGTGGAACTTGCTCCCAAAGTCCATCAACACCGTCACTTCGCTGGAGGCTTTCAAGGTGGCTCTAGGGGAATAGGCTACTTGAGAAGAATCCCTGACACCCCACCTGTACCTGGCTACACCGCTGTGAACAGAAACTCGCTGCTCGACTGGAGCAACGAAAAAGGAGGACGCACATGATGCCGTTGTCCAGATGCGAGCCCAGCCGAACCTTCAAAACGTATCAAAACGTACGTAAGTAGCTCTCAGGTTCAAAAAGGTTGGTGACCCCTGCTTTACATCCTTTAAAACATTGTATGAATTTGCCGTTCACACAGGCACACACACACACACACACACACACACACACACACACACACACACACACACACACACACACACACACACACACACACACACACACACACACACACACACAGTGAGAGTAAATGGATAGGCCTACTCTTTTGCAGTTTTAATAAAAGTATTTTTTCCAACATGTCCTTCTGTAGCCTATGTACTTAATTATTTGTAATGAGTGGATTGTATAGGTTGGGTTGCGTTTCTAGGCTTCAATTTTTCGCGTCAATGTCTCGCCCGATTTGCTGCGGTTTCATCTTCCTTCAAATCTTCCATAAGAGCAGCATTTTCCAATGCTCCACTAGCTATTTCGCACCGATTAGTTTTGACCTTTTAATCAATATGAATAAATTAATAAATCCATCGATCAATAGGATTTTTTTAGAACGTAAATTCCAATTAATGAATTACAGTTCTGGTATGAAGTTCAGTGCGCTAAGGCGCTCCGTATGGCCTATTAGTTGATTCGATAAAGCAGCGGCACTCCAAAACTATTATTTTCGATCCAATGTTCGTCAAATCCACTCAAATATGAAGTGGATTGACCAATGGAGTGGATCAATAATGAAATGACTTTTCATCAGAGCAGAGGTGATGCTTTGTTGGATGGGGCAGTATAGGGGTGACCCTTGATTTCAGAGGGTCAGAAACTGGCGTAGGAACACACCCTGAATTTATACGGTTTTTTTAATTGCCTATATTTTTTGATAGGCCTATAGGCCTAGCCTATTTAAAAAATCTCCCTCCTCGGAGATCTAGCCTAAAGGGCGTAACTTCACATAGCGCCGGTGTAAGTACCATATTGGCTCGGCTACCAGATCGGCTCGGGGTCCGTCGTCTGCTGATTACGTTACACAATATCATTGGCTGTACGCTTGAATGGGCGTAGGCTACATTGTGATTGGCTGCTAAGGGACAGTTGTGATTGGCTGTTTTGTGCTGTAGCTCTGGCTGTCGTCATAGCAACCACAGCGAGCACATGTGTGAGCGCGAGTAGGTCTGTCTAGTTTCGGTTTGTGTTGCCAGATTGGGCATATGTCCCGTTTTTCCAGCCTAACGTGATTCAAAGTAGCCAAATCAGGCTGAAATGTGCCCAATCTGGCAACACGGACGGCTTATCTTAACAGCCAAGATGATTCCGAGGGTTGTTTTGTTTTTAGAAGAAAACTATCCATACAGATAGGTTGGGAATGGTCTATGTTCAAAATGAAAGATCATTACAGGCTCTTTAATTTAAGCCATAAAAGACCTTATTCACTACGTGCACATTAGCATATGCTACTTCCGGTAGCGTACTTCCTATTGGCTGTCGAGCTTCCGGTATCAACACGACTCGGCTGGAATCCGGTAGCCCAATGGCCGAAGCAAATTTCTCAAGATGTCTTGGACATATGCCGGCGATAACAGTTGACGATGTTCATCGACTGGTCAGCATATTTTCACCCGCACCCCAAACCAAACGAGAAAAGGGGTTTATACTGTATCTATCGCAATATTTGCACAATTTTGAAGGTAAGTCACAACAACATGATATCCATGCTACGTGCTAAAGTTATGTTATCTGGTCAATGTTATGTTATCTCTATACATTATAAAAGTCGAAATCGTGCGTTAGATGTTTGTCTTAGCCCTTGTTTAGTTTATGATGTTATGTTCGGAGGATATGTGTTGTTGACACTCCTGCGTGTTATATAGGCAGTAGCCTAAAAGTATCAAACGTTGGTTCGTTCGTTGTCAAGTTCGCAAACTGCGATTGCCTGTGTATGAACAAACGAACTTTAGATGGACAACAATATTTTCCTATTAGAGTTGCTAGTCATTGTTCTTACCAACTAACTTGCATGCTATCCTATTAATTACTAACTTGCTAAAATTGTTATTTTTCCACAGTGTCTGACAAAGATCCGGGTTCAGGAGAGGTGATGGTCAGGGCAGAGTGCTACAGGTCAATGAGGAAAAGATCTTATGTTACTAATGATTAAGTTAATTGTACATGTTCATTTGAATGCTTTGTTTATTGAAGGGCAATCTCCTTTCTCTTTATTTAATTCCCCCCTATCCCTTGATTTATCAATAAATGATAACGTATTCAAACATTTTATCAGTTGTCTCCCTCCTTTTTGTTGCACCTCTTTAACGAGCAAGGGTTCGTAACAGGCAGTGACACGTCATGCTAACGCGATCCAAGCAAAGTATACAAAAAGTTGGACCACGTCACAATTATTCTGCTTGCTGTTGCTCTGTGGATATTGAACTTGTGACCAAGCTCCCTTTGTGTACAGCCGGTTGACAGGTAGTTGAGGAAGAGGAAGAGCTCGTCAATTGGCAGCAGTTTCTAGGGAAAATAGTCACTGTATTAGATACTGTAGATAGAAGCACTACAACACAACGATAACATACACAAACTAGGGTGTTTAAAATATGTGGTGCATGCACAGAGCTGAGCAGAAACAATACACAGTTAACTGCCTCTTCTGTGGCAGTCACCAGCAAAATGTGTGATCCACATGTACCGAGCCGGTGGTATATGTTTATTGTAAAACTTACTGTTGGTCTGTTCATAGGGGTCTCAGTGGATGTACTGGTGGAGAGGTTCTTCTGACCACTGGTGACTCTCACCATTCTGCTTGTTGCCTCTTGAATTAGATCCCAAAAGGCCATCAAATGTTCATATGATGGAAATCTGCATGCAAACAGGACATAGCTTTTATGGTGATGGCATTCATATTACATTAAAACATTCCAATTTAATCATCATTCAAATCAATCATACAGATGGGAGGCAAGTGGAATGCTTGTGTGATAATTAGAAAAGTTCAGGTTCAAAATTTCTTACCTGGAATAGTAGCGAATGTCACTAGGTGATGTAGAAAACCGTTGCAATCCAAATCTCTCCATGTGCAGTGTTTCGATTTGCCGTGTGAGCTCCTCGATCTGCCTCGACATGCTCTCAAATTTCTCACGGTCGACCACGATGAAAGAGCTGGCTGTGTAATCGTGGTCTTCCATCAGAGGTGTCGAAGCCAACTCAGTACAACCAGAGACAGTGTTTTCACCCATTTCCATTTCCACGGTGGTGTCATCCTCGGGGGCGCCGTCCAAAGCCTGGGTTGCTTGAGGCCGGTGTTGTGTCGAGATCTGTTTCCCCGTCGAGATGTGTTTCCCCTAGTCCCAGATAATGACTGTCAGGATGCGTTCCCCCTGTTCTAAATGGTCAAATTGAATGATATCAGCCTGAAAATCACAGCACTTATCTGTTGTGGGGAAATAAGTCAGCAGTATGAATTTGAAAGATGTGTGAGCCTCCTTTCCTATGGAACAGAGGGGGAACAGCATCTGACAGTAATATTCCAAGCTGTCAGGATGCGTTCGCCCTGTTCTAAATGGTCAAATTGAATGATATCAGCCTGAAAATCACAGCACTTATCTGTTGTGGGGAAATAAGTCAGCAGTATGAATTTGAAAGATGTGTGAGCCTCCTTTCCTATGGAACAGAGGGCCTTTTCGGGTAATTTCGGACGGGGGCGGGGACTAGGGGAAACAGATCTCGACGGGGAAACAGATCTCGACACAACACCGGCGATCCCAAACTCCGGGCCGTTGAGGTTTTTTTGAGTAATTATTCCAACCGAACAAGGATGGAATAATATTTGGTCGAAGACACCGCTTTCCAGGAGAAGAGATAACTATGTCGCTTGCTCAAAGTGTCGACTACACACTCTAGAGCTGGTGGTTGGGGTGAAACCTTCTCTTCTGACTTTCACAAGCCACTGGGCGCGTAAATTAGGTTCATTTGGGAAACTATGAAAGCTCAAAACTTTGTTGAATCTCCCCCCGGCAGTACAAAGTGCCACACAACAATGGTGGTTATTACCACCGACTGCCCTTTGAAAAGTAAATCGTTTTTTCCGATCCATTGCGAACAATAACATCACACAGCCAGCCGGCTAATGTCAACAAACCGCCAAGCGGAAGCTAGAGGCTCAACTTCCGCCCTCAAACAGGAAGTTAGCATTTTCGTCGTGCACAGAGTGAATTGCTGTAGATAGCGTATTGTGTGACGTAATCAGCAGACGACGGACCCCGAGCCGATCTGGTAGCCGAGCCAATATGGCACTTACACCGGCCCTCTTGACTTATTCTTCCTCTCTACTCTTCCTATCGCGCTCTCTTTCTTTGCCTGCTTTCAACGAGAGAAGAGGTCCCTCTGGAATCATCTCGAAGGTGCGGGTGTTCTTTGGTAATCGAGTTTGATATATATTTCGTTCCAGATCATTTTACTCACCGTTTGATTTTTATTTATAAATGAAATAGACTTTTTAAAGTTTATTGGTAGGCCTAGAGCAAACCTTACCTGCGCGAACAACCAACGATTATATTGCGAGCACTAGCCTACTCTGCTAATGTAATGTGATCTATAATTCGATCTCTAAAGGAGATCATTTAACTCTCCTTTAGATTTTTAAATGTAGGCTAAATTAATGAGGGAAATTTAAAAGTTTGTTGGGAGAGCACACCTTACCTGGGAGCGCGTAGGCCTACAACCAATATTGCGAGCACTCTTTACTGTGCTGTTATTCCGAATTAGCCTGCATGAACATAATGAATCAGTGGCATAAACATAACTCAGTAGCCTACACTATAAACGGAATAGATAGCCTACTTAAGTGATTTTCCAACCATCTTTTATTTATTTTCCATTTAAAATAGGAAGGGAGTAGAAAGCCTATCGTCTAAGCGATGACAACCATGAAAACCCCAGGACCAAGCAAGAGGTAAGCTAATCAAAAGCATTTAAACGAATGTTTAGCAATTGTATTTGGGACATTGTTTTATGCCGGAATTGTAAGGAGGATAATCCAGGCCTGGCCAACCCACGCGGCTACCGATCCGCATATGCTTGGTTTCATACGTTTTTTGTTAGCTTTTTATATAGGGCCTAGGCCTTTCATGTCACGCAAATGCAAGTTTGACGTGAATTTTAAATTAAATTAAGTTATCATTTATCGTCCCTTTTTGGGGCGATCCTTTCTCCCAACATTTTGGATAAAGATAGAACAGTCCTAGTGAATAGTGTCCCCGGGGCCCAATATGAATATTGGCCGGGGCCCAAAATGAATATTGGCCGGGGCCCAAAAAAGTTTGGAAATGGGTTAGCCAAAGAGGGATTCCGACCTGAGATCAGATCATGTAGCCTAATCCGATTTTACATTTGATCTGGATCAAACCTGCCCTTTGGGTTTTTATAAATTTTGAACTCGGTTTGGCATCGATTTGATCCAAAAATCAGGATTATCCTGATCCCATCGGAAGGGTGGGTTCTGTTGGTTATCCTGAAATTTTGTGAAAACGCTTTGACATTGAGGATTAGAAAAAGAAACTTTATTTCACCGTTATTATCAATCTAAAATAATCCACTGCCAAATATGGAGCTTTTTAAAAACTCAAACGTGGGATTTTGCTGGGGCATGTGCCCTAAAAGGGGTCTAGCAGCGCCCAATATATATATTTATATGTTAATTCACTTTTATTCACGTGTATCTTGAGGATTTACAACAAGTCCAAACAACACACATAGGCTTCGTCAAAAAAAGCAGCAGGTTATTTAATCTGGATTTTATAAACGAATAGCCTTGCTCACACTTTACAGCCTAACGGTTTTTGACGATTGAGAATTCTTTGGCAACAAACAGCGCTATGAATGGGGAAAACATTACCTTCAACAAATTACTCACACAAACAGATACATTTCAGAAGCAGGCTATAAAACATGTTATGATTAAAAAGATGTTTTATCATAGGCTATGCAAAAAACTGTCTTTAGGCCTAAGCCTACACACCACAAGAATTACACCAACATCATCATATTGCAGCACAGCCTGAACATAGAAATTAATTAAACTCTATCCAAAACACAGGATAACGATATCATGAACAGACTCCATCGAAATGCATTCGACGATCTATGTGATATGTGAAGAAATACACTCCTCGATGTCAAATGACTTATTTAATGAGAAAGATGAAGAAGCCCTGCAGCAATAGCCTACACAAAATAACTACGTAAGCTACAACCAGTAATTCCTAAATGCACATTTCTAACATATATGTAATCAGGAACTTAACCAACCCTGACAACAACCACTATAAATAATGATAATGTTGGACTTACATTAATTATGTTAACTAACAGCTTAATATCCAACCTCTGTAACAGGAACGTAATGCTGGCAAACACAATAAGGCCGACTCCTAACTGAGCCGGTCAGCGGTCTTTAATCAAATACTATCCCCTGGTGGCCGGCGGTAAACTCTGCAATATGTATCAGTTCAGCAATATAAATTCAGTCTAGCGCATGTCAGCCAAGAAATCACGAAATCCCATTAGCCTACCTCATTAAAAACCCTCCCTCTGGCTTTGCGCTGCGCAAACTCATTCACACTATAATCATTTAAGTCCAACGACTTGGTCAGCTCACCCTCAATAGCCATGAGAGAAAGCGAGGAGAGGCGTTCTTGTTTCATCTTCGTCCTTAATTCTTTATTAATCCGACCCAGGAGCGAGAATGTGAGTGAGAGCAGTGTGAGGAATAGCCGTAGCGCAACATACACATTCGGAAACGTAGATTGCAGGCCACAATCCATACCGACCCATGGTGGTACATGATTAAGGGGCCCTACATCAGAGGCCCATACATCTGTCCTGTATGGTCGCGCTGCATCGTCGGAAACAGCGGCTACTGCACAGCAGACTGATGAAGCAGATAGAGGGGGGCCTGACACTTAATACCCCACGTTATTTGATTGACATATCCTATCCTACGCTTACTGATTTAGGGGCCCTTTTTCGATATTAGGGATGAATAACATGTATAACCTGTGGTTCAGGGGCCCTATTAAGACGTATGATACATCAAACCCAATGCTATTTGATTGAGAGGTCCCTTTCAGATACCAAGAATGACTAACATAACTCGTATTTCTGGGCCCTATATGGCATATTGCCGTTATCCATCCTTGGATAGTAGTTGGATACAACTACGAGGCTACTGCTCAGCAGATTGATGAAGCAGATTGAGGGGGGCGTGACATTTATACCCAACGTTATGGTAATGGATCGGGAGAGGACCCAAATGCAGCACACATAGGCAGGCAGATAGTTGGTAATGTCTTTTATTTACAGAAAGGAGCAGATAGGAGACAGGTAGGGCGCAGGCAGGATCCGCTGTCGGGGGCGGAAGGCGGGGTCAATCAACCAGACGGCAATGGCAGGAAGTGACATAGTAGAAGGGATTGAGGAGGAGGATTGAGGAGGAGGTGGAGGAGATACAAACCATGTAAAATGGGAGAAAGTACTACCTAGGAGAGGTAAAAAGATAAAAAGAGTAACAGTAATTCGAATGATGATTGTTTGGGTTCGGGTGAAGAAAGTCGTGGTAGCGTAAACGTAAGACGACAGGAAGAACTGATGGTAAAACTTCAGTTTGATTCTCCATGTTCCTTAAACCCACTGAAGCTGTCTAAAGCGTTGCATGACGCTGTAGGAACTGTATCAGTTAAAGCACTAAAAGATGGAAGTTTAATTATTCATGTGTTGATTACAGACAGCAGGATCTTTTGGTTAAAATGACAACTTTGGAGGGGAATTAAGTGACGTGTGTTTTGTGGGAGAGGAAAATACTAGTACAAATAGTGCAAGGGGTCTCAACTGAACTGACTACAGATGATATTATGAGAAATGTAACAGGACCTAGGGTGGAAAGGGTAAAGAGGTTGATGTACAGCAAAGATGGTGTTAAGAAAGAGAGTTTATCCATATTATTGTCCATGAGAGAGGAAATACTACCAACAAGAATTAGAGTAGGCTTTATGAGCTACCAAGTGCGTGCATACTGTGGCAACCCAGCCTTTGCCAATCAACTTGATGCAGAGCACCTGAGGGCCAGTGGGAAAGCAGACCTTAAATAGCCTGCTCCAAGGTGCATTCAGGGCTCTCTTGGCTTGGGTGTTAGGAGAGACCAGCCGTTGTGGTTCCACCAAGCGGAACCAGGCTGTGGTCCTTGTTTTGTATTATTAGAAGTGCCTTTGTGGCTTAAGAACTTAAAGGCCCACTATGCAACTTTTTTAGCCAAAATTACATTAAGTATGCAGGTTGAGAGTTATGCTGATGGTTCTACATCCATTTCTGGGTCGATTGGTGGGTGTGTCATTTACCCATGTCGCCTCTCCAGTGAAAAAGCGCATATGCAACTTGCTCTGTTCGGACCGACACAATCCGGATGTGACGCAACGGAAGTATCCTCGAAAATGTATTCAGATTGTAGTTTCGAAAATGCTTTACCGCACAGACACACACCTAAACATGGCACCGGCTAGATATAAACAGCCAGTTGCGAGGCAATTGTTGCATTCATCATGGATCAATCGACTAATGGTACGGCCACACCAACCGCGTTACTCGCGTTGGATAACGCGAGTAACGCGCCTAACCTGACGCTTGATCATTGTGTGTCACAAAAATGGTTCAACGCGCCCAACGCGCCTGTGGCTGCGCTAGAGTCCGAGGTAGGAAACCCAAACGCCGCCGTGTTTGGGTGCATGATAGAGTTTAGATCGGGTTAGATTAAATAATCTCGGATATAAATAACGATCTCATCTCATCGTCATCCGTTTACCCGGGGTCGGGTCGCGGGGGGAGCAGCTCAAGCAGGGGGCTCCAGACTTCCCTTTCCCGGGCCACATTGACCAGTTCTGACGGGGGGATCCCGAGGCATTCCCAGGCCAGTGTTGAGATATAATCTATCCACCTAGTCCAGGGTCTTCCCCGAGGTCTCCACCTAGTCAAGTCTTCCCCGAGGTCTCTTCCCCACTGGACGTGCCTGAAACACCTCCCAATGGAGGCGCCCAGTGGGCATCCTTGCCAGATGCCCGAACCACCTCAGCTGACTCCTTTCTAAGTAAAGGAGCAGCGGCTCTAATCCGAGTTCCTCACGGATGACTGAGCTTCTCACCCTATCCCGAGACGCCAGCCACCCTTCTGAGAAAACTCATCTCGGCCGCTTGTACCCGCAATCTCGTCCTTTCGGCCATCACCCAACCCTCATGAGCATAGGTGAGGATAGGAACGAAGATCGACCGGTAGATTGAGAGCTTTGCCTTGCGGCTCAGCTCTCTTTTCGTAACAACGGTGCGGTAAAGCGAACGCAATACCGCCCCCGCTGCTCCGATTCTCCGGCCAATCTCACGCTCCATAGTACCCTCACTCGAGAACAAGACCCCGAGGTACTTGAACTCCTTCACTTGGGCTAAGGACTCATAAATAACGATAATCGGGTTAAATAACCACATGGTGTGTCTGGTGTGTTTCCAGCATTCGTAGTGTTGATCAGCAGAGAAATAGTCCGCCAAGACGTTGAGGTTGCTTAGCAAGCAGAGACTCTGTCCATGCAAGTGAACGGAGCGTTCACTCTTCGTCATAACTATCAAACCAAACATCCTTCACATTCACCGAGCGAACATTATGAAAGTAAAATGCACATTTCTCGCTAAAAATGTTTCCATAAACGCATTTAATGGCGTAACTATGTTACTATTTCCACCCCCAGAATAAAGAAAGATGTCGGCCGTATGCTTCTGTGCAAGGGTCACTACTCTCTGTCGGTGATGTCGGGTCAAGATCCACGCTGATTGGCTATCGTGGCTAAGCGTCACGCGTTGGAGCGTTGAAAGTTCTGAACTCCGGGCGTTGGTGCTTTACAGCACAGACCCCCAAACGCGGAACCGGCTCGATATAAACACAAGTAACTAAGGGATTGTTATATTCATCATAGATCAGCCGAATAAAAAGAGACAGAGAAACCCAATGTCGGAGGAACAGAAGAAGAGAAAAGGGAGACTGACCGACAGAGAGGCCAGACACGAGTAAACGTTGAGCAAGCTTTTCAGGAATAGCGTGAACTGAAAGAAAAAGAAGACTGCAAATCAGACGCCGACTCGGCCGTGTTGCTTTTGAAATTGAAAGTACCTTTGGGTGAACTTTGTCTTCGTGGTATTCTTGATGTTGATAGTCTGTACAAATGTGTTTGCTCACAACCATTTGGGGCTCAGGGCTCACAACCATTTTGCTGTGAGCCCTGTAAAAATTGTTTTCTCGACCGTTTTGTTGTGAGCCGTGTATGTTTCTAGCTTGCTTGGTTGCAACCATATGAACACCTTTGTTTCCATGGGTGTTTTGCTGTTCGTCCGTCTCGTCCCCCAGATACAGACTGAATCCCCGAATCCAGGTTCTTGTTTATTTAGATTATTATGTTGGCCAAACCTCTTACACTGATTGTTCTGTTCAACCTAAGATATAACAATTATAATCTAGGATATACATTCTCCCCGTCAACTATAAAAAAGGATGGATTTATGTTTATTGCAATACAAATACACCTTTTTAAAAATGTATAACCTTGCCTACACTTTATGAACATCTACTTCGGACATGGCTCCACGCATTCGCCGGCTTCTTTGAAAACAAATGCACATGGCTCGCGTAGAAGTGCATGGGGAAGGGTCGTCAACGAGTTGTTACGACAGTGTTGTGAAATATCTACTACGAAGCTGTAGGGGGCGCTGTGTAGAGAAATGTGCGTGCCAAAACCAAGAAAACAGCCAAGAAATGCCCGAAGTTGCATAGTGGGCCTTTAAGAGAATTATGTGCTGTTTCAGGTGGTGGTTCGCTCTCCGTGCCAGGGTTGCCACATTTGGTGGAGAATGCGGGCAACTCGACCGTGCTACGGACAATCATTGGGAGTGATCGACGACGCAGCCAGAAACGAGGACACGAGAGACGAGGGCGCCAGAGAAGAGGCTGCGTGAGTCGAGGCTGCGTGAGTCGAGGCCGCCAGAGACGAGGCTGCGTGAGACGAGGCCGCCAGAGACGAGGCCGCGTGAGTCGAGGCCGCCAGAGTCGAGGCCGCCAGAGACGACGCCGCAAAACGAGCCACGCTGGCAGCAGAAGCCGCCACGCTACCCGCAGGACCGTCGCTCCTCCGAGAGGCCTCCCGAGGCTTCATCAAAGGGTGGAGGAGTGAGGCAACCCGGCCTTTGCCAATCAACTTGATGCAGAGCACCTGAGGGCCAGAGGGAGAGCAGACCTTAAATAGCCTGCTCCAAGGTGCATTCAGGGCTCTCTTGGCTTGGGTGTGAGGAAAACCTGTGTTTCTTTGTTCTTTTAAGTAAGAGATCCTTGTTTTGTATTATTAAAAGTGCCTTTGTGGTTAAGAAATTAAGAGAATCGTGTGCCGTTTGAGGTGGCGGTTCGCTCACCGTGCCGGGTTGCCACAATACATCCCACCACTTCGATGCTTTAAATGTCACAAATTTGGGCATTAAGCAGCAATACGTAGAGGGAAAGCAAGATGTGGCAAATGTGAAGGGGAGGATCATGAATACGATAAATGTAAGGGAGGTGCCCGGGTTAACTGGTGATTTTTGAGGCGAGCATAGGGCTACCTATAAAGGGTGTTAGGCGCATGAACGCGCAGCAGAGGTTCAAATAATTAAAGTGGAGGAAAAGGTAACATATGCTGAAGCAATTAAACAAGTTAATGCTTGAAAGGATATGGTGAAACAAGGAGTTGGACCTGGAAAAATAGTTAATGCATTTGAAATGTTCATGTATGTGTATACTATATTTAGTCTTGCAGGAAGAATAAATGCTGATCTGATCCTGTCTAAGAGAGACAGTATTTCCTCATTAACAACCTGTCACGCAAGTGCAAGTAGACTTTGATTTATCTTTGCACGTAATCAACTTTAATAGCAAATGCTATCAAAACTGTCCCACTGTACAGCCCTGTTAACAGCATCTGTTCCGACTATAAACATTGTGACTCTGCACTAACTCACCATACATAGAACAGTGGCGCCCTCTACTGTTAAAGGCCTGTACTATATCACAATTGGGTTCATATAATTTTCAATCTGACTCTGAAAAAGTCAGGCACGAACCTCACCGCACGTCTCTGAACTCATGGAACAGGGTGTAACGTGCGCGTTTGGCTGAACCCAAGTGCAAAGACTGGCGACGAGCGTGGAACAGAGTCAATAGCTTATTTCGTAGACAGGCGAGTAGTCAGACAAGCAGGGATCAGGAACCAACGGGGTAGTCAGACAGGCGGGGATCAGGAACCGGCAGGAGAGTCAGACAGGCGAGGATCAGGAACCAGAAGGAGAGTCAGACAGGCAGGGATCAGGAACCGGCAGGAAAGTCAGACAGGCGAGGATCAGGAACCAGAAGGAGAGTCATACAGGCAGGGATCAGGAACCGGCAGGATAGTCAGACAGGCAGGGATCAGAGAGCAGGCAGGAGCGGTGGTAGGTCGGGAGTTGAATCGCGGGAAAGCACAGTGAAACACAACAGACAATCTGGCAGGGAATGTTTGGGAGGAGAGGACTGATATAGGGGATACACAGGTGAAGGTGGTTGGGTTAATTGGGAGTGATCAGGGTGGCAGGCAGGTGAATGAGAAAACCAGGGGCGGATCATGACACAGGGACAGCATTAGATCTTACAATAGTATCTGATCAGATGGGGTAAGTTAGTGGGAGGTTAATGGAAGTTGTCTTGGCAGTGACCATTATATTATTTTGTTAAGCATTAGGAATCAAAGTGTTTAGAGGATAATTGGTTTCCAAGATAGAAAATGAGAGAGGCAAACTGGGGGCTATAAAACCTGAAGGCAAGCGGTAACCTGATGGAAATAATGTCAGATAAGATAGGGAGACATATTATGGTATTTTCCCAAAGAGTAAACATAGTATTTGAGTTCCAGAAAACATGTTTTTGAAGCTGTTTGCAGGAAATAGCTTTTAGGGAAGAAAATCTCGGCTACCGCTTTTCCCCTCTGTTTCAGTCCCTTCAGAATGCGCTGTTTCTGTAGCCTGGCACCGCCCACCTACCTACTTCCGCTAAATTTCCATTTCACTTACGCACCCTAGCCTACGATGGTCTGGTAGGACCAGGCTACTGTTTCTGGTATCTGTAGCTTTAAATTAGCTGCTGCCCATTGACCAATGAGCTGTCAGACTGAACCACAGCATGGAGGAGAAGGGGTTGTTGCCGTTTGCAGACTCCTGGGCCCCGTTTCCCGAAGTACGGACTTGCCAAGTACGTACTTGTAAGTCATCGAGTCCGTAGTACGCGTGCTAGGAATTGAGAAACGGCCTTCGTATCCGTAGATGCCAGAGCGTCCGTGGGCGGGACAAAATAGTTCCGCCCATAAATTCCTAATCCAATGAAAATCGCCGGCAGGGATGAATTCTCAAATTACACTGGGACCCACCTCGTCCCAGCCATGGAGCAATAAAGATCGCAGCATAGGCCCTACTCTCGCAGGTATCCTAGATTATGTTAAATGAAATGACTTTCAGTTCAAGTGAATTCCCCCCAAAGTATTGGATTAACATTTCTGAATTTATGTTATGGCGACCATTAAAATACATTGAAGTAGGCCTACATTTGCGGCATGTTAATGATGATGGATGATATTGATAATGTCGACAAAAACCTACTGTATTATAGACACTAGCAGACACAGGGGGCCACACCACCCACAGTCAGACTGACACGGCTTCAAATAACATTAATAGTACTCATAATCATTTGAAAATGAGAACTTATGAAGATATGATGACTTCAGTGCAGTTGATGTTTAGCCACAGTTAATACATGCAGAGTAGACCTGAGGGCTTTACTACGACATCATTGTCCGGCTCTGAGCTTTGCGCTCTGTGCGCGTTCCCATCAAAGGAGCTGCCATCGCGGGCTGCTGATTTCCTCACAGCATGAGGCCTGAGCTATGAGGAATAAGTGATCACAACACATTTCTGACAGCTGAACATTGCGCATCGATTTTCCTTTATCCATTTACAGTAAACAAATTATTTTTTCTTGTTGTAAGATATTTTATATTGTTTTCATATTATTTACTGACGGTGATTATAGAATGCGAGTGTGTGTTATATTGAAAGCGAGGCTGGGTGTGCCTATGAATATAGGCTACAGTGAGTTTTTTTTAAGGTGCTGTACAAGCAAATCATATTGTCTACTCTGTACAGTCACAGAGTGTACAGTAACCTACTTCATTCAATATCGAATAGGCTAGCCACACTATAAAGAAATGGTTTTGCTCTTTGCTCATGGTAGTTGTGACAGTCATTTTAACATGTCAGCATGCAAGCTTCACTCATTCCAGGATGTATTAAGCTTTGTCCTATAGCTACTTAACATGTTTTGAAATGGATCTATATAAATTGACTCATAACAGGCCAGTTGGAATACAAAGCAAACTCTTGTATTGTCATCCCAGGACAAAACACAAATAATGCTGTAATGTAATAATATACATCTTTAAATGCACAATAATGAGTCATTCAGAGACTTATTAAATGTTTCATTGGCTCCCAGAATGCATGTTAGTGACTCCCAGTATCTCCAAAAACAGACTGGGAATTAGAGCCTTCAGTTACTGGGCTCCTTTGCTGTGGAACCAGCTCTCTCCATGGGTCAGAGAGGTAGACACTCTAACTAAATTTAAGTAGAGCCCCCCCCCTCACCTTTCGCACCTTGTAGTTTGGCCTTGGCGTCTCGCAGTCTCTCTATTTCCACAGATTCTCCACAGCTCCATCCCTCTGCATCAACTGCAATTTTTCCCCTGCGGGTTTTCCTGGGAGTTTTTACTCGGTGGATGTGAAGGTTTAAGGGAAGAGGATGTTGTTATGATGCTCATGCTATGTAAAGCCCTTTGAGACAAACTGATTGTAAAAGCAGGCTATACAAGTAAAATTGCCTTGCCTTACCTTCTTCTGCTTCTGTGGAAATCCTACTTCGAATCCTACTTCCTACTTAGAATTCTGCCACTGCGTATTGCAATGCAAATACATGTCTACATTGGGATGTATTTGCAATGCAAATACATCAAATATTTTATAACTAAATAAGCAACCATCGGTGAATCAAGGGTGAAAAGGTTCAAAATCGCTTTGCATAGGTAAAGCTACTGAGGAGAGCATAGAGTTGTCTTTGTAACAGCATGCAAGCCACTTTCTGTTTACCATCATTGGTTTCATAGATGCACCTACCCTTCCTGGGGGGTTGTTCTCGGTCTAGCTCAGCTTCCACTTTGCTGGACCCTGAATCTGCCTGTGTTAACTGTACTGAGCTACATCTGTATGAAAATGACAAATAACAGATAATTCTTATTTAGCAGGCCAATACATTAAAGGGAATAGTGGATATTCTCTTACTTTGTTATTTTTTTATCATTTAGGAGGAACAGTTAGCCTACCCTTTAAATATAAATAAAATAACAAAATGATAGATACATTTAACGCTAAGCTAATTAATGAGTTTAGGAGTTTAAGTCATTGTAGAATAGCTGAAACTGAGGCTTTCTTATGGAGTTTTATTTTACCTTGCCCAGCCAGTACATGTTATCCGTTCCAACATCGCTAGCCAACCAATCAACCGGGGTCTCATGCTAAAACGCTGGCAGTATTTTAATCAGCTGAGGGCATTTTCATTGCCATAACAACGTGAGCCAATCTAGAGTTAAAACAAAGGGGGAAATATGGTCATTTTTGAGTGAAAATTACCCAAAGGAAATTAAATATACCTCAAATTTGTTATCATAGTTGGCATCCATTTGATTATTCCTTCATCCAAACAGTCTTTTTTCTTTTCATCACTTTAGTGGAAGAGAACTGCATTATTTAGCTTTTTTTTTATCTATTTGCTTAGACATGCAACAGCATAGAAACTAAGAAAATAAAGGTCACAGAATCTTGGACAGGACAAAAGAAAAATCATGGATAATATAACACTACATTTACAACAGTGTTGTCTATAACTCAGATAAAAAGGTTAAGTTATAAACAATTTATTTCTTCTTTAAGAGCTAGAGACTAGCCAAAATGTGTTGTAAACCTTTCCTTCGGGATGAAATACTCATTGGTATTATGAGTTTAACTGAGGTTAAACTGTTAAAAAAAGGTGTGTGCTTTTCTGACAATAAACCAGCAGAGTTCAAAAATATACAATATGTTGGATTGATAGATAAATAGATGTACCCCCCACCAGAATCAATTTAGGATCTCAACCAGGTCACCCTATAATGCAGCAGAATGCAGAAAATCTACGAGATTCCAAATCCCCCCCCTCCTTTATATACTTCTATTTATGTCTTCTTGGGGGCTGAGCCCCCCAAAAGTCAGAACCTAGAATCGCCCCTGGTTGATTGAATGGCTTCAGCCTCAAGTGGAAGTTGCCGTTAGTTCTAACCCAGGCTTAATCAACTAAGCGCCACTTTAGTTAGCGACTTTGATGGAATACTCCTTAGAGACTCTAGAGAGGCAGGGCAACCTTGGATGCTCAGCTAAGCAATAGTATCCAGCTCCAGCCCCGGAGAGAACAGCCTGGTGTGACAACAACAACCCAGGCGCGACGGAAGTACTCTGGTGTGCCGGAAGTGATTTATTTGTGAGACTGTTAATATGCTTAATATATTGAGTAATATTCATGTTAAGTGCAGCTCATTTTTCAAAAAGGGCACGGTATTATTATATTCGAATTTAGTGAAAAGTAAACAAACCACTGCACGGCTTTAACAAGAATATTACTCAATATTTTAAGCATATTGACAGTCTCACTTTCTTCCTTGATTGATTTTTTTTTCTTTGGTTTCTGATAGCAGTGAGTAAAAAAAGTTGACCTTTATCTTTCTGTACTTTCTGCGCACCTGGGTTGTTGTTGCCACGCCAGGGTTTTCTTCTCCGGGGCTGCAGCTGGACCCTACTCCAGCTGTCTGTCCACGCGTGCCTATTCAATTCACCTCCTCTTGCTTCATAGAGAGCAAACCTGACCAAACCTTTACTAAATAAAGTGAGTTAAAAGCGATCCTGATTCGGTCACCTTTTTAAAAGAACATGACACATCCACACACTAGAAGTGATCGACAAGGGTCTTTAATTAAGTTAAGAGTCAAGTTCAAATATTTTTTACCTGGGGATCCGAAGTGCTGGTAGAAGCCCGAATCTCACTCCCACTTTGTCCCGTAGCAGGTTCCGCGCGAGGGTGGATGCTGCTCGTCTTTTCGCTACGGCCTGTGGCAGATCCCGCAAGATTTGGATCTCTGCATTTCAGATTCTTAGTAGGCTATTGCCAGTAGCTGTCCATATGATTTCCTCATGGGTGTGACAGTAGTGTAACCCGCCATTCTGATGTGTCTTTAGGGCTCTATGGGCTCGTTCTGTCACCGCGGGTCTCGGTTAAGTCCAGGCAGGGCTTTTTTGAACCCTCTTAGTTTTCTCACTTTCTTTTCCATTTCGCACCCCGGCAGTATGTTCTGTCTCTTAGATCGTCCCTCTTAATCCACACATTTATCAGACAGTTGTTCCACTTGGTTAAAGAGGCGCTTAACTTTGTTTTGCAACTCCACCACGGTTTCGGAAGCAGACGCAGCTATCTCTTTCAGTGTGGAATTCTGAGTTTCCACTTGAGTCTTTCAAGGGCTAATGTCCTGCCATTAGGTGTGGGTGTGATTAGCTGGTGTAACCCGTTTGGCACAGGGAAGTTTGGGCATGATTAGCACTATGGAAATCGTTCCTTCCCTGTTCCGGCTTGTACCAGCTAATCACACCCACTATCACACCCACGGTGGCATGACATGAGCCCTTTTGTGTTAGATGTGTTAGAAGTGTTAGACTTTACCCCATTTGTCGTTATAAGGGGCCAGGTTACCTCACCTTCTCTGCTTTGCCCACCTAGAGAATTTGGCCTGCCAATGAGACAATGAGCTAAGACTGTTGTACACTTTATTATTTGGATAACTGTTCTGCTGTTGGTGTTGCGGCGCATAACACGCTGGGTTCTCTTACGTCTCTGGTATTTCTACAACGAGACTCGTACTAAGGGGTTATCTCAGCCATGGTTGAGAAGGAACTTGGGGAAAGGAACTTTGACTTTGACCCCTGAAGTACATGAACCGCAACGTTGAGGAGAAAGAGATTGTTGCCCGCGATTGTCTCCCACCGGAGCCCCGCTGCCCGCTTGCCCGCTGCCGAGGCACCACCGACCGCCTCGGCAGCAGGGCTCCGGCGGGGGACAATCGCGGGTAACAACCCTTTCTCCTCCATGTCGCGGTTCAGTCTACCTCAGATTGACGTGGAAGTGGAAAAACCAGAGACGTCGGAGAGCCCGACGCAGTCCTTTTAGGTTCATAATATCGTCTGGAGGCGCACACAGCTTTTTGCCGTGATAATATATATTAATATGATATAGATATCTATTTATAATATGATATTATTTAGATATAGAGCTCCAGGACCCGCCGGAGTGGTCTAGAATATTTACAGAACACGGCCAAAAGCTGTGTGCTCCTTGCCATTGCGATATATTCCAATGTAAACACGAGCGCATGATACAGTGGCCGCAAGCTGCTCAGGGCCACACCCTCACCCTCCACCTTGACCCGCCTCTAAAAAACGGCACGTTTGTGGAAAGCTCATTGTGGGACTGGCTCGTAGTGGCTGTTACTCTGCACCAAGGCTGAATTTCTTGAACATCTTCAAATACTGTATTAAGGGCCCACTAACACCTATATATAAGCATCCAATATGTCACCCTGAAAGATGCCAAATCCACCCTGGCTCCAGTCAATCATGGCGTACCGCAGGATCTGTGCTCGGCCCTCTCCTCTTCACCATATACATGCTTCCCCTTGGCCAGATTATTCGTCACCACGGTCTCAGTTTCCACTGTTATGCTGATGACACTCAACTATACATCAGCACCAAACCTGTCTGCAAGAACTAAAAACCTGGATGACCTCCAACATTCTCAAACTGAACAGCAATAAAACTGAACTCATGGTAATGGCCCCCAAGTCACTGCTCAGGAAGGTTGGTGATCTACCTTAACATTAAGAACGTCATAAGATACCACCTGAAGAACATCGCACGACTCCGACCCTCACTCTCAGACTCAGTTACTGAAACCCTAATCCACTGCTTCATTTCTACCAGCCTGGACTACTGCAATGCCACACTGGTCCCCCCTCTAAAACCCTGGACAGACTGCAATATGTGAACTCAGCTGCCAGGGTCTTAACTGGTACAAGTCCCTTCATGCTCTGGCCCCCCGCTACCTCTCTGACCTCCCTCCCCCCCCGACACCCCCCTGCGGTCGCTCAGGTCCTCTGACAAGGACCAGCTGGCAATTCCCCGCCCGAGATTCAAGACCTTTGGGGATAGGGCCTTTTGCGTGTCCGCCCCCACTTTGTGGAACCAGCACCCGACATCCGCCGTGCCCCTTCCGTGGAGACTTTGAAAAAGTACACGAAAGCACACCTTTTCTCTGAGGCCTAGGGCCTCTAACTCATGACCCCACCCCCAGCGCCTTGCTCATTTTGCACTCTCACTCACTTTCCAACACATACACCCTCATCCAGGGTATATATATCCCATATTTTCGGTGCCCCCGGCGGATGGATGCACCCGTAGCATTCGCCTATACTGCCTATGCCCAGAGCCGGGCCTGCCCTCACCTCCCACTCTTGTGAAGCGACCTTGAGTATCCTGAAAGGCGCAATATAAAATTGTTTTTATTATTTATTATTATTATTATTATTATTATTATTATCCATGAAGTAGCGTGCCATGGGACATTTAATAGCCAGGTCATTTTCGTCTTTCAATAAAGCCATCTCCCCTCTCAGAGAAGCTGCTAGGTCGGACATTTTCTCCTCGAGTTAATTGCATATTTTCGGCTTTTTACCCGGGAGAGCTAAGAGTAGACAGATAGACAGACCGACGGAATTCTGAGTTTCCACTTGAGTCTTTAAAGAGCTCATGTCATGCCCCTAGGTGTGGGTGTGATAAGCTGGTGCAAGCCTTTTGGCACAGGGAAGGAATGATTTTCATAGTGACACAAGTGGACGCGTCCACCCAGATATATGAAGGATAGATGAGCAACATTTGCTACAGTCACAAGGGGTAGGCTGGTAGACTGATCTATCCAGTGTACATCTAGGTGGACACATCCGCTTGTGATGTCACTATGGAAATGGAAATTATTTCCATGTCGTTTATGGAAATAATTCCTTCCCTGTTCCAAACGGCTTGTACCAGCTAATCACACCCACACCTGGTGGAATGACATAAGCCCTTTTGTCAATGGCCGGGTCATTTTCGTCTTTTAATAAAGCCATCTCCCCTCTCAGAGAAGCAGCTAGGTCGGACATTTTCTCCTCGAATTTATTGCATATTTCAGCTTTTACCCGGGAGAGCTCAGAGTACAGAGACAGACAGACCGACAGACTTCATAATAGGCCAAACATATTGCTGGCAGGGCCAGTTTCAACCCCTGCAAATAAACCCCTGCAACTTGAAAATGGTTCATACAGTTTACTGTAATATGCTGTGACACCCAAATTTCCTGTCGAGGATTAATAAGGAACAACAATCTTGAATGACGAAAGATTCCTTCCGGCAGCTACATGAACGCTGTCCTGCAGAGCCTGTTGAGCCTTAACCTCTTCCATGACCTCCAACAAAAGTCCTTGAGCACCTTTATTTCCAGACCCTGTGTGGTTCTTGCGGATCACATCATTGTGCCTTGAAGACACTGCCCAGGTTAGACACACTGACCACATAATGAACTGATCCATTGACACATTGCTTGGATATTCTGGATAGTTATTTTAAATAAATTAACCAAACCAGTTTCACCATATTAACACATCAACTGACAGTATAACACAGTCTTGTTTGATTTTATTTTTATATGTTTAGTTCTGTTAGACAAATATACAGTGAACAATAGGCAGCAAAGATTCAACAACCTACCTTAACACCCCTCCGTCTCCGTCAACAACAAAAATATCTTTAATCTTTTCCTCTTTATGCTCCACTTCCCCCAGTGTCTTTATCTTCCATCTGAACCGGATTGAAAAAGACAAAAATGGCATAAAAGGAAAGTTGAATCATCCAGTGGTTCTTTGCAGAGCACTGGATCTTTCCGGTCTCCTGCCTGCCACACAGGTAAACATCTACATAGATTACATTTAACATTTATTGTGCTTGTCATTCATGTTCATGTAACTTTTATACTGCATCTTTATACTCAATTCAGAAATATGTAAGCTAGAACGTTGTCTATATTTTTCCTTATTTTCAGGAGGCATTCCGGTACAAGCTGGTGAGTGTTATCAGCCATATCGGATCAGGAACTGACGATGGTAAGAAGAACATTGAAGTCATTTGTAGAGTACAGCTTCAAGCTTCCAGATCAGAGTGGATGCAGACTGCCTAGCATTCATTAACTGGATTGAGATTCATGCTTATGCTACAAGGCTTGCGGTTACAGACCAATGTGTACATGATGGTACTATATATATATATATATATATATATATATATATATAAAGTCCACATGCCCTTTCTTCCTCATAGGTCATTTTCTAAGTGAAATACTTCTGGTGGGGGCAGGCGTCACTCGAGACGGCTGGCACACCTACAATAACGAAATTGTGAAAACAATCTGCATCCATCCTCTTCTACGAACGCCAGGTGGATCCGGCCCTTACCAACAAGGGATGACATGTTTCAAGCTAACATTCATGAATGGTTTCTTCTCCACATAATGGACACACCATATAAGGTTTTATGAGTTTGTAGACGGGTTAAGGACTACAAATATGGCCACTTTGCCATTTCCGCTAAGGCAATGACAGACCAAAGGTTTACCTGGGTAAATTAGAACATTAAGGCGTGGCTTATTTACAAGTCCGACCACTTCCAATATAAACTTTTCTTACCTGTGTTCGAGAGATGCTTCATGAACCACCTCCAGAACATAAGCTTCTTTACCATGTCTTTGTTGTAATAAACCACTTGTTGAATATTTACCACTCTCCGAGTCATACCTAGCCCGAGACGACCATACCACAAAGGATCAAACTGGTTTTTCACCAAATCTCAACTCAACCAAAATTGAAAAAGCTCTCACTATTACCTGGCTTGAAGATATAGCATTTTTGTTGCTCTTACAACGTCACCGTCCTACCAAAAAGCGTCCCATGTGCGGGGCGCTACTCTGGCCACGAGAAGCCGGTCGTGTGCAGAGTTAGGCTGCCATCTGGCGGCGTAATCAAATCCAACCGTTGACATGAACCATGAACCACCGGAAGCAAGCAACCTCGAAACGGACTAAAAGGATCATGCATTGCATTTTATTTGTTCGTCTGATAAAAAGTACGTATTTTGTGTCGCTGAGGCATAGGCGACAGTAAAAAAAAAAAAAAGACAGAATAAAATAAACCAATACCAAAAACACATTGTTAGAAGGAATTGTTTTGGTTGGTGTGTCCAGGCCGTAGCTATGGCAAGTCATTCCAGACCTGGCATACAGATCAAATGCTGCTTTTCCACTTTGCTGGGACCTCTCTATGCAGCAGCTGACCTATGACTCAACGTGTGTGTGTGTGTGTGTGTGTGTGTGTGTGTGTGTGTGTGTGTGTGTGTGTGTGTTTGTGTGTGTGTGTGTGTGTGTGTGTGTGTGTGTGTGTGTGTGTGTGTGTGTGTGTGTGTGTGAGTGTGTGTGTGTTCGCTCTAGGACTTTGGATCGGCGCTGCGTCGCTTCAGATTCTCGGGGTTGTTTGACGCCATGTCCCGGAAGATGTCTTGGTACGTCGCGTCCCCTGCGGACCACAGGAGGGAGAGGAGAGGATGAGGAGGGGAGGGTGGGAGTGAGCGCTCATGTCTCAACATTAAAGGTGAAATATTATCCTACCAGTTGTGAGTTTGTGTGATTAGCCGTTACAAGCCGTTTTGGAAAATCGGCCTCTTCTGACATCACAAGTGGGCGTGTCCATCTGGATGTGTGCTGGAAAGATCAGTCTACCATCCTACCCAGTGCACTGTAGCAAGCGTTGCTCATCTATCCGCCATACTTCTAGGTCAGGGATGGGCAACAATTTTAGTCCAAGGGCCACAGTTACTTTGGCAAAGTCAGCGGAGGGCCATTAGACGATTGCAATTAAACATGGTGACACGATTAAATGGTACAAATTAATTCAATGCAAATTATGTATCAGGCTACTTTACAGTTGCCTCGACTTTGCCAGTCTATTTCAAGGCCTGACATTTATTTTTTGCTAGGCCTATATGATCTTGGCTACTCTAAGGTTACAATAACTGGATTTGCTTTCAATGATTCATTTACTACACAACCCTGCATATTGTTCAACTGTCTCTCATACCAGCTGTAGCTCTCCAAGATAGATAACTATTAACAAAACTGCAAATGTATGTCTGCAGGATACATTAACATACTGACTTAAGGCAATCTAATTGAGGATTTAGGGAGACCTTCATCACTGAATGAAAAATGCATCCAGCTGATTTCAGTTGCAACTTTTATCTTTTTTGCTGCACTAATTTTGACAAACTGTTTATGCCGTGAGCCAGTGCCACAATGATTGACAGCTGGCCCACCCTATCAGAAGTGTCCGGCATTAACTTGAAATTCAAGGAACGAAAGGAGCTGAGCTCCTGCCGGACTCCGGCGCAGGACTTTAGCTCCGGCACCGCCCGGAGTCCGGCAGGTCCTCACAGGGTCTCCTCCATGTCGCAGATCAGTCTCGACTTCAGGGAGTCAAACCCAGCGATACCTTTTCAGTTTAACAAATTGGGTTGTTGGTTTTAAATTGAGTTGATACTGAAGACAACTGGCTTGATATCAGTTTTTTGGTATATTGAGTTATATTGAGAGTTGGTATATTGGCCACAGCAGACTTTGAGTTAAATTGATCTTCTGAACAACAGATAAGATAATAATAAAATGCTATTGGAAAAACAAACCTTACATGACCTAGCCAATCTTTGATTATTATTACATTTTTTTAATATCATTATACACAATTACATTGATTCAAAGATATGCCACGTCAGCTGCATTTCTCTTCAACCTTATCTGCTATGTGAGTGACGGTAAGTTGCATTTGTTTCAATAGGATTTTATCATTTTTTTGGTTTTTCAGGGATAAGAGGTTAAAAACACTTAACGTTCGCTATAGTATATATTATATATATTCCTGAGATCACGTTATGGCGAAAATCATATTATTATTATCACGTTGTTTTGACGAAAAAAAATGCTGCCTATTTTTTGTTTTAATTACAGTGTATGCAGAAACAGCCACATTCATGCAGTGCAATGTTTTACTTTTATTTTTTCAAAGTTCAACTGACCATTGTGTCCTCAATATCAATATTTCATTCAGTTGTGTCGTTTTCCCTGTAACACAATACAAATACAACACTTGGAACAGTAAATTACAATGGTCAACGTCACTCTGACCTCTGACTACTATGTGGAGGAGGAGGACTTGTGGTAACGGTGTTCAAAGAAAAGGTCTGTAGCGGCGAACGTATGAAATCCTCTGGAACAAATAAAAGACGCTTCCCTTGGGTTCAGCCTTTGATCCAGATCACAGAAAGCAACTCTGTCATGTAAGTAATATCCAACATCATACACCTAGTTTTGTTTTTACGAAACAAAAACAAATATTGAAAAAATATTTCCATAGAAGTGCCTTTACAGAAATGTGAAATGTGATCTAATAAATATGTGTCTTCTTTATTAAAGTGGTAAAAACGTATTTATAATCATTCAAAAGAATAAAGATTATTAGAAAATAATGTCTAATTGTTTCTAGTCACACGGACACGCACACAAACACAAACATATTCCGTGCGTGAAAAGAAAATGTCAACGTTTAGGTTTAAAAACTAATCTGCGCATGTCCATGACATTCATACTGAAACTGAAACAATTCTGGTGTGTCGTTTACGGAAACATCTTTGAGTGAAACTACCTCGTGTCCATTAGGCTACATGTGAAGTTGTTTAGATGCAGTAGGCCTAGACTACGGTAACTGCTGTCTCAACCTGATCTCAGGTATATACTCACTTTGCGAAGAAAGGGATTTTATTTTGAAGAAAATATTCAATATGGAGTCAGGTAGGTGAATTTATCTTCAGAAGCTCAGTAACTAAATGAATCGTACATTATTGGCTTGCTGACATGAACATTTAGACAAGGTTCCGTTGGTTGGGGGCTATTTCTTTCCACCCAGATATAGGCCTATTGCCTCCTTCAGGGGCCTCTACGGGCTGTCAAATCTCCTAACCATTATGCCTCCTTTCCTTAACCCTTGTGGAAATCGTCGTCGGGTCAAGGCGAGATGAAAAGGTGCACTTCTTTCGAAGGCAGGAAAATACAGCACTATTTAAAATGAATTCGATTCCACTTTTCCTATAACCGACGTCATTGCGCGACGGCGAGTATTGCTGACCTCTAGCGTTTCTAGAGTGAAACTATATTTTTCCGAAGATTGAATAAAACAAGCGCTCTTTCGATCCATTCGCGGGTCAAGGAGATGAAAATGTGCTTCCTTCCAAGGAAGATACAGCACTGTTTAAAATACTACTATAGGGGGGTAATACATTTTTTTTACCTTTACCACAAGCACATCTCTCTCATAAAAACAATTGTGTGTGTGTGTGTGTGTGTGTGTGTGTGTGTGTGTGTGTGTGTGTGTGTGTGTGTGTGTGTGTGTGTGTGTGTGTGTGTGTGTGTGTGTGTGTGTGTGGGTGGGTTATAGAATTCCAGAGATAGCCTACTAGGCTATACATAGGCTCTGTATTCTGCCGACCAACTTATTCGTCGTTGTTGTGTCAAAGTCAAATTTCTTTTTATAGAACAGTATCAGACTCAGTAGTTATTCAAAGTGTTTTAAAATAAATTAAATATAATGAAATATAAATGTAAATAAGCAGAAGAAATGAAAATAATAATAATAATCATTAATCAAGAAAAAACAGAATAAAACAAAACAAAACAAGATTAATTGAAAGCAATAGAAAATAAATGTGACCACAAAATGTAAATAATAAATGTTAGTCTGGTTGTGAGTGTGCGTGCATGCTATATGCAGGCTGAATCGCAATCGCGTCAAGACAAATCTGATTGGCCGATACACATTAAAGGTCATTTTAATAATTTTAAAATTATTAAAATGATCGCTCTCGAAAGAATTATCCCTCTTTAAAGCTTCGCCACCTGGGGCATCTGCCGTAGGCCTACCCCTACTTCCCGAGCCACTCGTTGTTTACCTGCGCAAGATGGTGGTATTGTTGACGCATGCTTAGAAGCCGAAGGCAATATCTAGTCAGTATATATTTAAGCAATAGATCACGACAGGCTGTGGTGGTATGTGCTCATTATATCACTGTTAAGGGGCGTTGTCCGGCCCCGACGCGCAGCGGAGGGTCCGGACAACATATATAGTATATATATATATATATATATATATATATATATATAGGCCTAGTTTAATAAGGTAGTTGCTACATTCGTATCAAGTCAGCTTTAATGACGATCGATCAAACAGGCACTCCTTGGTTTATTTTTATAATGGACCTCATGTTGGAAATGTATGTGATACACTGTAAAAAAATATCGTATTTTTTACAGGGAATCGCTGGCAGCTGTGGTTACCAGAGAATTCCTGTAAAAAATACAGCAGCACAGTAGTTAACTTAACCAACGAAATATGTAAATTGATTTACAGTGAAATGAATCACGGCTGAATCACATTAAAAAACTGTTTATTCTACAAAAATGTTTTGTTAATTTTGCATTACAGTGTTGTATATAAAAAGACTATTTCCTGTATTTTTTTAGTAAATTTAACAGGGAAATATCATACAGAAAACAAATTTAAACTGGTAGAACAGCAGTAAAACTTTGTATTTTAAATGGTGCTGTTCTGTATATTATACATAAAATCTATTTATAATATGCTGTATTTTTATGTTTTAATAATCAAGTTATAATGTAAAATGTACTTATACACCTGTAAAATTATTACTAATACTCCTGCTGCAAAACATGCAAAATTACATTTTGAGAAAAGACAAGAGAGGAAAATCCCTTTTGGGAAATTTATTTACCAGCCATCGGCAATAAACAATTGGATGATTTTTTTTTTCAACATATACAAAATGGAAACAAGCAGGTGTCAGATAAAAATTACATAGTGTACACATTGCAAGACTTTAAAACAGAAATGACATATTTTGCCTTAATAACAATAATAAAAATTGTGGATTTAACCAAGCGAAACCTAACAGTACCTCTTCTCACAACAAACAGAGTCCACATTTAGGCTTAAATCCCTCTAAAACATGGCCTAATGTGCCGAAAATTATCAGTGCTTTATGGCACTGGAAGTGTCCCGACTAACACACTGGGACTGTGTGTGTGTGTGTGTGTGTGTGTGTGTGTGTGTGTGTGTGTGTGTGTGTGTGTGTGTGTGTGTGTGTGTGTGTGTGTGTGTGTGTGTGTGTGTGTGTGTGTGTGCGCGCATTAACTTGAGAAGATAGCTACATATATTTATGTTTCGGAATCGTCCCCATACAATATGCACCCTGCTGTATAGGATGTCACCACGTCCGTGCCCGTGGGACATAGAACACATCGGGGGAAAACCACCTGTAAGGAAACAAACCTAAACAAGCCATCTAGAAACACAGCAGTAAGACACCGTAAAAAACAACAACCTGGAACATAACTACAAAGCAATAACATAATGAAAAAAGCATGTGGCAGACCCTCTACCAGGAAAAGTTACACAGTGTGCCTTAATTACCATAATACACATTTAGGATTAACAAAGCGAAAACTAAAAGTACCTCTTCTCAAACAAACAGTCAGAGTCCACATAGAGTTCATATTTAGGCTTGACGCCACTCGTGATCGGAGAGATCCTGTATCAGGGTGAGGACTCGAGGGTTCAGGTTGAGACGACGCTTGTTGTTCTTACTCTCTACTTTGGTTCCTTTTTCTGGGTTTATCGAGAAGAAACACCTGTAAAAAAAAAAGCATACTAAAGCATATTAATTGATCATTTAAAAAAATAAGTACAAGAAGAACCAAGAACAAGACTCAGGCCACACCTATAGAGCCAAGGCCGAGACAGACCCAGTTAGTTAAAGTCTGGATTAAAAAGGAGAATGCGTGCCGTTTTTAACCCATAGCCCTGTTACCGAGTGCTGTCAGTAGGAAAAAATATCGAGAACATTTGGCACAATATTGACCGAGTATCAGAACGGCAGCTAAAGCAAACCTATGGGGGCAAGCAAACCAAAAGTAAAACTTAATGGAGCTTGGCCCAATAGGTTTGCTTTAGCTGTCGTTCTGATACTCGGTAAATATTGAGCCAAATGTTCACATTATTTTTCCTACTGCAGCACTTGTAGCCTCAAATCAACAGGGCTATTGATTACAAACGGCCGGCATTCTCCTTTCAGGGTTCGTACAGCTTTTTAAGTGTAAAATTCAAGCACTTTTCCAGCACTTTCAAGATAAAATGTGAACCTTTTCAAGGAACCTGAAGCTTTAAATAGACTATATATACATATACATGACAAATAATCCTCCCTGTTTACCTTCATTTCTATTTGTCTGTTGCTCTTTTGCAGAAATGACAACAATTTACATAGCAAGGGAAAACTCCTCTATGAATGATAAACAAACACAATAACTTTAAGTTCATTCATTCTTTACTTTCAACTTTTTTAATAGTGCTAGGTTGCTAGGTTATAGTTTGTGTATGTCGGTGTATTGCCAAAAAGTGATCCTCTTCCAAAAAGGTATTTTAGCCATAATACGTCCATGATTTCAGTACGTACACGGGACTAATGGCGCATTTCCACTAGCACGGCAGGACACGACACGACACGACACGGCACGGTAGTTTTCGGGTGTGTTTCCATTACAACGGAGTACCCCCGAGTACCTCCTCGACGTGGGCGGGGTCGTCATAATACGGCTGCGCGAAAGCTGCCGTGACGTCATTTACACCGCGCCAAGCCACGCACAAAACCGGAAGACCAGAACAACAACAACACTCTCTTCGGCCACCAAAGAGAGGAACGTCTGGACCTCCTCGACCGACCATGGCGTGTTTTTTTTCTGCGACATCTCGTATAGAAGCGGGGTTTTTTTTTTTGCAGACCGTACAGTATCCCTGCCGGTCATTTGGTCCTCGTCGTAACCAATTTTTATATTTATCATTTTCAAGCCAGTGAGCATTGAAACGGCAACCTGGCATGGTGGTTTCGGGAGCGATAGGTCCTTGTGAGCAGCGACGTGGTTCTGGATAATAGGCCTATCTCACGAAAATCGGAAATGACGTCACACCGGGTAAACATTCTTCCGGCGTAGTCATTTTTGTATTGCCGTCAATGCAAAAATGGATCGTTTCTTCGCCACTTCCCTGGTGGGTATTCCCAAATTGCGATTCGAAGATGTGCAGAAGATTGTGGAGACACACTCAGCAACACCACAGCCCAGGCTGACAAAGGGGTACAAGTTTTTTCTGGAGGAGTTTGTACACAATTATCAAGGTAAGTTGTCTAAGGTGTTTTGTTGATGTCAGTAGGCTACTCAATGGCCGCCTTGCTCATTCATGTTTTGTGATGACAAGCAAACCATTTACGATCCATATAAATCGTCAGAAATATTGTCTGTGTGTGAAATGTGTGTAAAATGATCATATTTGTTACGTGTAGACTATAATATTATGAATATAATTAGCCATGGTGGCTATGAAGTCTCCGTGTGTAGCGTTAGTATTTTAGCATTAGTTTAGCCAAGGATAGGTTCAGCTAGTTATTTGCTGACCAGTTTTCTTCCGATCAGCGACATATTATTAACATTATGTACATGCTAAGTGTCAAATATAGTTGATGGAAAGGTGGTAGTGAGAGGTAGATGCAACCGCTCGATGAGGAGCCCCACATACTACAGGTTTCTGCTGAGTTAGGGCCCGTTGGCCCAAGTCTGTTAGTTTTGATAGTCTGTCTGGACTAACAACTGCAGTTGCAGTTTTCCTCTTCTTCTGAAGTTCAGATCATTTTCATTGTTCTTTCTTACAAACAGTAGCGTGCTTAAGACTTGGCCCACCTAGCTTGCTGCAATGTTGTGGCTGTACAGAGTAGACCTATGTATTTTTCTTCCTCTTCATTAAAGCACAAGCCGTAAATAAAGGAAATGTGTTGAGTGCATTAAAAGGACAAACATCTGGGCTAGTTCATGTTATAACATTGCTAAAACAACAGATGTAATGGTGGCCCAAGAGTTTTGCACGGAACTGTACATGGCTTTTCTGCGGTTGCAGGCTCCTTGCCAGTTTCCAATGGCCTTATATCAAGGTCCTACCTACTAAGTTCAGTAACTCAATTCTTATGGTGTTCACAGATCACCCTGGAGGCTGTTGGACAACTGGGTCTCTCAGAGCTGTAGCTGTGCTGCGGGCAAAGGCTTCTGTAGCCATATAACCGCTCTGTTCCAGACAGCGCATTATGTGCAGCTTGGCCTTGATGTGGTTCCACCTTCCCTGGCCTGTACCAGTCAACCACAGATGTGGCATCGACCTCGAACCCATGTGTGCTGTTGTGTCCTCTGTTCAAATCATACACTTCAGTATTTGTCTAGAGTATATGCATTTCCTGTATTGTTGTTCGCCTCAGGGAATCCATCCAGAGGCTGTGAGTGACCTGGTGGTGAAGAAACCCAAGTCGGTGGGGAAGACTGGAGTCAAGTCCACACTCTACAGAGCGTATGCTGGTAAGACATTTGTTTTGCAATTTGCACTCTGTTAAACTTGCTCATTATGAAAAGATGCATATTAGAATACATCTGTTATCACTACAATATTAAAAAAAAGTCACATTTTTATTTGACGTTTCGCCCTTTAATGTCCCACATCCTAGAGGGAATATCCAGCTTGGAGTTGGTACCATCTCAGCTGTGCTGACCTGGAAGATGTCAGCAATGACCTGTTCTTTAAGGCCAGTTGCTACTCTACAACAGTAGATGAAAACTCATCAATGACTGGAATCTTCCTTGAAGGGCGTGGTGTTGGAATCGCCTCTTGTCCAATCCTCTGTGCTTTGCTCCAATGAAGAATATATTGTGTTGAGGGGCAAAACAGACTCCCAAAACACTTGAAACACTTCTTGAGATGGAAACCGAGTATAATATGTCATGGTCTGATCAGACACACAAAACCTGTTGAGGACAGTTTGTGGCCCCATGGACATTTCTTGCAGCCTTGCCTCCAGCTCAGCAATATACTCCAGGGCATCATCCAGTGCACCTACAAAAAAAGAAGACAAATAAGTCTTCATTACCATTCATTCGTATTCACCCTTTTTTTTTATTGTATTGTTATTCTGTATACTTAAGTTTATTTATATTTCTTATTATTAAATTTATTTGTACTGTTTTCTGTTTTTATTTTTTATGTATTAACTATAGGTTGAGTGTACATAGAGTAAAAACCAAAGTCATATTCCTCGTTTGTTCGCAAACCTGGCCAATAAAGCTGAATCTGAATTAATATGCAACCCCAGTTTAACAGTACGTCTGATGTTGATTGAATGTTTTAACGTTAACCATGCCATGTTTGGCAAAATTATACAATAGCCCAACAAGGGTTGAACACAAATAACAGACATAACAGCTAGTTAGCACACATCTACTTACCGGCAGGGGGGCGTGTCGCGTAGTCATGTTCCCCGGTACCTCTCCGGTCCGTTCGTGTTTTGTCCTCTCCTTCAGCTTTTCGAGCTGACACCCGTTTATACACGGGTGTTTTTTTCGGGGCTGTGGTGTAGCTGTTCCAGTCAAAACGACTAGGAACAGCTCCAGTATTCAGCGTAGCACTCCCGTCGTCATAATCAGCCGCTGAGAAATGCCGACTACAGACCAGTGTACTCCCCTTCTGAATTACGAAATTAACTCCTTCATTCCGTCTGATCGCCACTGCTGTATTGGGTATTATTTGGGAAGTCGTGGACATGTAAATACGGTTGTTTTTGTTTTGAATTGGCGCATAGAGGTACACAACAGAAGCTTTTGTTTTTTGACCGCGCCATTGTCAAATATCATGGACTACGCGACCGGAAGTCACTTTACCCGGTGAAGGCAAAATCGAACGCCGAACCAGGAAGTTGTGAGATAGGCCTATTGCTGAAGTGATCGCCATGTGAGGCGCATGCGCATGGAAAGAAAACACGGGGAGCAGACGGCGGAGAAAAAAACATTCCGACTTAATTTTTAAAAAATGTACAGAATAAAAATATTTTGTAGCCTATTTGTTAAAATACAACACTGATCAATATAGAGAAAATCAAGCATTTTCCAGCACAGTGTTCAAATTTCAAGCACATTTCAAACCTTGAAAACACTATGGTTAAAATCAAGCATTTTCCCGACTTTCAAGCATCTGTACGAACCCTGTCCTTTAAGACGGGAACCTCTGAGCCAGACTCCAGGTCCCACAGTCTCAGGTCTGAGAAATTAGTAAGCCATGATTACTCACCTTTGAAGGAACTCCAGAGTTGAAGCCAGCTCAGATGGTTAATGGATGTTGAAAATGTAGTAGCTCCCGAACATGAGGCACAACGCAGAAATGAAGGAGGAGATGTTTGTGTTGACAAGGTTCCGATACCTTGTTGAGGAATAGCAGGACTGTCCTATGAACAAATTATTTAACAGGTTTTATTAACAAGCACTGCACTCACATCAGGGGAGCATGCTTTATGCTTCCTACACATGTGAGAAGTAAATGATGACTTTTTTGTAAACATGTGCTTACAACCACTTACTGGACATGACACAGACCTGCCCTCTCCAATATGATCATTTAAGTGAGACACTAGCTCTTTCACTGCATGAAAATGGCCGGCACATAATGAAACTGCGCATTTTAAATCTGCAACAACAGCTCTAGGAGTGGCTTGCGGTTCAGGTGCATTGTGCACGCGATAAAAATGCCCCTTGAAAGCTGCATAAGTGGTAAATGTTTGACTACAGTTGGCGCCAACACATTTGAAAAGACAACGAGGCTCATTCCTATGCACTCTGCAATGTAGTACATAGCCTCTTAATGTAACCAATATCTTTCTACAAAAGACGCAGGTGATCATTTTTATAGAGTTATCAATCTATTGGTCTTTAGCCTGCTACATATCAACTGTTGCTAGCGCCTGCTAATTATCAACTGGTGCTAGCTTACACCATGTGCTTTCAGCAAAAAGTAGGAAAAGTAGCCGACATTTTAAGCTTACCTTGCAAACTTTTTTGCAATAGCACCGGATCGATTGAATAGCCACGGATCTTCCAATCGTCGATTTGTCCAAAAGAAGTTGAATGAAAGTAGTAGAAAGTATTCCGGTAGTCCGAAGATTTCTGATGTGTTCTCCACTCTGCAGACGCGGCGGCGCTACTACTGGCTCGTTGGTGACGTCAGCTGAAGCCGTGAACGAGGAGCTCGTGCTTCTCCTCCCGCCCTAACGTCATTATCCAATCAGAGACGAGCTGCACACTTTTAAATTCAAAGTTAGGCGGATTTATCAAACTTGCTAAAAAAAAAACAGGTGCAGTTCCTCTGTAAATGACCCAATATTCATGGATGTTTTTATCTGGCTCACCAATCTCACTCACCAAATCTCAATATCACCAATATAAAACCTGCATCATGAAGCTCAGCACCAGATTGGCTACAAATAGCCATGATAAAAAAAAAAACATTGGAATTATAATTGTATATTTTTATGTATCCTATAAATATATAGGCAACCTCGAGGTTCACAATGAAATTTTTTTCACAGTGAGAATTTTTATTAGGCCTATCTCAATTTGCATAGTTTCATCAAGATCATGTTAAAAGTACAGCATAGACTTGTATATATGATTACATATATGTTTTGTATTTTTAAATCAACTGGCTAAAACTGTAGTTTCTACAATATTTGCATGTCAAATTAACATAATTGTTTTGTTAAGAGTATTACAGTATTTCGCTGTTTTTGTTACCAATATTTGTAGTTTTAACAAATAAATTTGATTATAATCACATATTGTTATTGTATATATAACAAAAACATTTTGTTTAATAGTTTACAAAAGTTCACTGTGATTTAAACGAAAAATATATATTTTTGGGTTTACTATACTCTTCTGTAGGGATTTTACATAGTTTTCATGTAAATTTCACAACCATTTTTTACAGTGTAGAAAACGATACAAGCGGCATTCTTGAAAGTAGAATAAATATATTTATTCTACTTCATTTAAGAATGCTCGATTCTGATTGGCTGGGAGGGGTGCATTAATCCGGAATATTTCCCGCTGACTTGTCGGTTCTACTTGCTGCTGACTGAGCACAGTAGATCAATACGCCGCTTGTATGTTTTCTATCACATACATTTCAACCATGAGGTCCGTTGTAAAAATAAACCAAGGAGTGCATGTTTGATCGATCGTCATTAAAGCTGACTTGATACGAATGTAACAACTACGTTGTTAAACTAGTGATCAGTTGCAACCTTGTGTGATTGCTATAGAAACGCGTTACCTACAGTTGAGCTAACGTTATTCACCGTAGTTCTAAAGGGAACTACTTTTCGAGGGAGATGAACTTAAACAGAGCATACATTTAATAAGCATGCAATCCGAATAAGAAAAAGGCTAATTATTAAAGTATATGAATTGTTTTATTATGTTGGCCGGCGCGAAGTAGAATAAACGGAATAATCACCTCAAGGCAGGGCAATAAACAGTTTGATATGCCCGGCTCGCGGAAGGTTACCACCCTCGACTTCGTCTCGGGCGGTAAGCCGTCCACGAGCCGGGCATATCAAACTGTTTATTGCCCGGCCTCTCGGTGATTATTCCTTACTTATACAACGGGGGACCTAAATCCAGCGATATGATTGGTTCCCAACTGTTGTATAATGAGCGTATACATAACTGCTATGACGCCCGATCATTTTGTGAAAGTTTGCATATCACTCCGCGCCTGGAAGTAGAAACAGTTACAAAGTAAAACATATGTTGGATGATGGAGAGCGTGTAAATGTTGTTACTCCGGGAATGAGCAAGGCGATGGAGAGACTAACGAAAGCTTAGGCACACGGCGAGTGAAGTGCTCCATAGGATAAATTGCCGGCGAACCGCTCTATCGGAGCCTTCTCTCGGAGGGACGCTAAAGTGTGTTGCATAGCGACCGTCGATGCATAGCGGCAGCCAGGAGGGACTACTTTTTTGTATTCTTTAACAAAACGGCTACTTTGACTTTCTTTGTTTCTTTTTAAATGTAGTGTGTCTATGACTTTCGTTTCGCCATAACAGTAACCGTTGTATAAAAGCAATAGATCACTTCAGTCAGTGGCATGTGCTCATTATACCACTGTGAAGGGGATCGCCGGCCCTCCGCTGCGCGTCGGGGCCGGACAACGCCCCTTAACAGTGGTATAATGAGCACATACCACAGCCTGGCGTGATCTAGTGCTTAAATATATATATATATATATGTATATATATATATTAGAGCTGTCAGTTAAACGCGTTATTAACGACGTTAACGCAAACCAAATTTAACGGCGTTAAAATTATTATCGCGCGATTAACGCAATTATTTTATAAAAAAAAAAAAAAAACTTTTTTTTTTTTTTTTCTTTGGCTCACAACAAAGAAGCAGTAGCCTGACTGCTATGTTCAAATGACATTTGTTCAAAGCAGTCGTTTAATTGCACTATAGGCTCTTTTTTTGTATCGTCCTGTTTGGATCAGTGTATATGCCAATGTTGTTATCAATAAAAAATAATTTGCACAAGGCAAGCCGATGCACTTCACCATGTTGATAAGAGAATTAAAATGAGAAGAATTATGGGACAAAAAAAATCAAGGGATATTTAGCATAGAAAAATAATTTGCGATTAATCGCGATTAATTAGAGTTAACTATGACATTAATGCGATTAATCACGATTAAATATTTTAATCGCTTGACAGCTCTAATATATATATATATATAGGCCTATGTCTATGCCTTCCACCAACAAGACAGACATTTTTCAGGATTCGGTACCAGAATAAACTCATGAATGCAAAATGTACATTACACATATCGCACAGGTTTTTCGGTGTTTTTCGGTACCTTTATGTTAATCAATTAATTATAAAAATGTGTTATTGTATTTATGAATGAATTTATAAATACCATAAATGATTGCACTGATAAATTCAATTTTATTTTCTTAAAATCAATAACTGCTACACGACCATTTGTCCATGTGATTTATTTCCATTTGCACAGCACTGTAGTATAGGCCTACAGAAAGGTCAGGTACATAGACCTTGTTGTTGGGATGTAGGAAAAAGCATAAATTAGGCTTTTCAATTACATAAAGTTAAGCCTAAAATAATCTAAACCTTAGGACAATGAGAACATGTCCATACATCCAAAACTTTGCTACATTTGTTAAGCATTTAACTATAAAGCGGTCTATTTTAGATATTTGCCCATTACTAGCAGCTTCCAGCAGTTATTTGTTGGCAAGGAATTGCCTGTAAATCTGTGTGCACTCTTTTGCAATATTTACACAAATCTGCAGTTCTGCTTCGTTGTCAACGTCCAGGCGGTATCTTTCATTCTTCCACGCTGAGGTCATCATAGAGATCCACTTCTTACAATACATTTACAAATCAATGGATTTGTCTAATCACATGGCCAAAACAAGGTCTCAAGGTTTGTGATAAAAGTTGCCCAGTGGCCGGATGTGGTATTCCAATACTAGACCTATTGAATTGTATAAACTGAACATTTCTCAAGCTGGGAATATACCATTCAAATGATATCATTACCAAGCATTGTTTTAGATAACTCACCCAAAGATTTAAAAAGTCATTTGTGGACAAGACGGTGCAATTTAATGGACAGCTTGTGTAATGTTCCACCCACAGGAGCAAATGGACCGTGTCCAGACATGGGACAGAATGTCCCAGAAGAAGAGCTGAGACTGATCCTGATTGGAAAGGTGGGATCTGGGAAGAGCGCCTCAGGGAACACCATCCTGGGCCGGATTCACTTCCTGTCTAGGTTAAGCGGAAGCTCTGTAACCAAGGTCTGCCAGCTGGGGACCAAGAGCCATGTCTACCATGTTGAGGAGGAGGCGGGGGGGACGAGGAGGATGAGGAAGAAGGTGGTGGTGGTGGACATGCCAGGTTTTGGAGGCACACACCTGACCAAGGAGCAGATCACCACGGAGGTCAGCCAATGCATGGCCCTGACGGCCCCCGGCCCACACGCCTTCCTCCTGGTGGTCCAGGTGGGACGCTTCACAGAGGTGGAGAACCTGGCCGTCAATATGATGGCTGATGTATTTGGTGAAGCGGCGGTTCGCAACCACACGGTGGTGCTGTTCACCAGGGGAGACGACCTGGAGGAGTCGATGGAGCAGTTTCTGGCCTGCGCCCCTGCTAGGCTTGAGGATTTGATCCGCAGGTGTGGAGGCAGGTACCATGTATTCAACAACTGTATAATAGATGTGAATCAAGTTGATGAGCTACTGAGTAAGGTGGAGAAGGTTATGGTGGACAACGGTGGAAAGTTGTACACCAAATCCAAGGAGAAGAGGGATATGAGGAAGGTGGTGGGGGTGGTGGTGGTGGTGGTGGTGTTGGGACTCACGGTGGTGGCCGCTTGTGTGCTGGGTTCTGCATTTTGGTGAAGTTTGTGCCCCCACTAACCGCTAGCGCCAAGAAAAGTGCTATATGCAGTCCATTTTACATTTACATTTAACCGTGGGGGGGATCACTAGACTGGGTAGCCCCGCCCATTCTTCCGGCATTCGCATTGCACAAGGGTCTGAGAAGGGCAATACATTTCTTGCTGCTGTCACGTTAAAATTGTACCGGGGGCGAAAATTGTACCGGCCTACGTCATCTGTTGTTTACATCTTGACAACCTGCCTGGTAACAGACGACGCGATCGTCTGTTGGCGGGCAGGTTGCAAAAAACATTCGGCTCATGTTTCCAAAGACGAAATAACATAATACAGATAACAGATCGCTAGATAACACTTGTTTTTAATTTATATTTGCATTGTATTTAATTGTTTAATCGAATAGCAACAGACGACGCGATCGTCTGTTGCCGGGAAACGGGCGATCGCGTCAAATGACGTAGGAAGGTTCTTGAACATTCGCGAACTTTCATGCTCGTTCATTGCACTCCTTCATTGAGCGTGACAAGACAGAACACTTATTTTACCATTAACATTCATTGGCGTTGCTAACTTTATATTTTTATTGTATTTAATTGTTTAATCTTATTTATGAATGTTCAAGAACCTTCCTACGTCATTTGACGCGATCGCCCGTTTCCCGGCAACAGACGATCGCGTCGTCTGTTTCTATTCGATTAAACAATTAAATACAATACAAATATTAAGTAAAAAAAAGTGTTATCTCGAGATCCGTTATCTGTATTATGTTATTTCGTCTTTTGGAAACATGAGGCGAATGTTTTTTGCAACCTGCCCGGCACCAGACGATCGCGTCGTCTGTTACCAGGCAGGTTGTCAAGATGTAAACAACAAATGACGTAGGCCGGTACAATTTTCGCCCCCGGTACAATTTTAACGTGACACTGCCTACGATACGTTTTTACGGCAGCCAATCACCTAGCTTGCTTCTCCCCCCCGCCGCGCTATTGGCTGGTTTAACGACATGGAAGCGGCGGTGTCATGCCAAATTTGTACCGGCTGCCAAATTTGTACCGGGCGCGTCATCCATACGTAATCCATTCCAAACCTGCCTGCAACAGATGATCGCGTCGTCCGTTGCCGGGCAGGTTTCAAAAAACATTTGCGCTCATGTTGCCAAAGACGAAATAACATAGTAGCCTACAGTTAACGGATCGCTAGATAACACTTGTTTTTACTTTATATTTGTATTGTATTTCATTTTTTAATCAAATTTAGATAGTAAACTGAGTGTTTAAAGCGGGTTTCAAAAAACATTCGTGCTCATGTTGCCAAAGACGAAATAACATAATACAGAAAACGGATCGCTAGATAACACTTGTTATTACTTTATATTTGTATTGTATTTCATTGTTGAATCAAATTTAGCAAGTAAACTGAGTGTTTAAAGCAGGTCAAGGACGAAATAGCACAATACAGATAACGGATCGCTAGATAGAAGGTTCGCGAATGTTCGTGAACCTTTCACGTCATTCGACGCGATCGTCCGTTACCAGGCAACGGACGACGCGATCATCTGTTGCCGGGCTGGTTTGGAATGGATTAAGTATGGATGACGCGCCCGGTACAAATTTGGCAGCCGGTATAAATTTAGTGTGACAGCGGCAAGCAGCCAATTGCATACAGAGTCAGTTGAACTAGGCCCGATGATCACGCATCTTCAGCTGAAGAAAATTACAGCAGCTTCCCCAGACCACGTGCAATCTACGAGTCTGGCAATAGCCAGGCCAGGGGATCACATTAGCCGCAGAGGTATTGCTAGTGAAGTTGGGGAAATAATCTAATTGCCATTATTTTGAACAATATTGAGATTGAGATTTAATTGGCCATTTTTTAATTTATGAAGTTCCTTATGTCCTATTGTTCTGTTCTGTATTATTCACTAAAAAAGCAATAAATCATTCTTTAGTATGACCAACACAATATTTGAAGCAGTCAATCTGCTCTTTCCTTTAGGCCAGGCCGATGTGTTGAGATAACATCTTTATTTTACTATTAAATTGTAAAATATAAATAAATATAAATCTTACTGATCTCCAGTCAGTAACTGTAACAAAGCACAATATATATAGTTGTGTATAGAAAATAAAGTTATTTGGATTAAAGGTTGGGTATGGAATTCGCTTTTTTGGCCATTTTTGCAAAATTACTTGAAATCCTTAGCATAACCCACTTACAGCCACTGAGTTAGAAGTACTGACATGAAAATTAAACAAGTCAATCATCTGTGGAACGGGCAGGGCTCGAAAAACTCCAGCCAATGATTTCCAGAGCCACCGAGTTGCATTGGACAGTAAGTACGTCAATCAAACGGTCGTACTGCACTCCCCCTCCCCTGCGCCCCGCGCGCGACCCCTTCGTGCTTGGAATGGGTGGAGTCAGAGTCAGCGTTGAAGGAGAGGGGGTAGGACCATTTGAGTTGTGTATTTTCAAAATCTGCTGGCGTTTCGCAAATCCCATCCCCAACCTTTAATTTTAGACCTAACATCATGAGGGTTGTGGGTTTTACAGTTAAAAGTTAATTTTGCATAAAACTGTCTTCATAAATGTTTTTATTGTCATGATTTAGTAACTGGAAAATAATAAAGGATGTATTGATTTCACAGTCATATAAATGACTTGCATATTTTAATTCAATAAACAATGATTTCCTGTATAGCCTACTGATCATTTTGACAAAAACATTTTACATAAGAATTTAGAGTGAACTGGGACTTTATTAATACTTAGAACTACGTTTATCATTAAATTGTAGGCATTGTCAGATAATTTTTCAAATTTTAATTTTAGGAACATTTTCTATTGAGATTAAGACCTTCAATAGGCCTATATGAATAATATATTACAGAAATGTAATATAAGAATACTTGACAATACAGTATGTCATTGGTACATGCCACCCTCGCCCACACACACGCACACAGCCACACAATTTAAATTAAACTGATGTTGTTCTCACAGCCTGGCTCGGCAGTACGTTGACATGCAGGCCTTAACAAGAGAGTCTTGCTGCAGACATCCACCCACACGAACTTCCGCTGCAGACGTCCACGCACAGAAACATCCACCAGAAATCGGAAATCGGAAAATATAAAATAAAAGTCGGGCGTTACGTAATGTGTTTACATAAATTAACGGGCGTTACGTAATGTGTTACATAAATGAACGTGATAAATTACGTTATAACATCGGATAAACGCTTCCGGTTTTGGACAGAAGACTTGACACTGTTGACTTTAAGCTGGAGTTTATGGCTCTTCTCTTTCTGTAAATACACACACCTTATTCAGAATTCTTATTCAGAATTCCCTCTGTTATACTGCAATCATCTCAATTTAATATTTGATAGGTCTTGTGAGCACGAGAAAGTAGGCCTAATAGGTGCTCACGAGAAAGTAATATCTGGTGCGCACGAGAAAGTATCGTACGCATATCACGTGTGTGTGTGTGTGTGTGTGTGTGTGTGTGTGTGTGTGTGTGTGTGTGTGTGTGTGTGTGTGTGTGTGTGTGTGTGTGTGTGTGTGTGTGTGTGTGTGTGTTGTATAGTTAGTTAAATTGTTTCGAGACAATTACAGACGCATAATACTGATGCATTGTAGCCTATTATAACACCTCATTGGATTAACTCAATTAAATTGTGGTCAGAATTTCCATCCAACTGATACTCGTATTGTAAAGCTGAAGGGCATTAGAGATTGAGGCTAATGGAAAATGTTTCAATACCCAACATTTATGTAACCAAAGTACAGGCTTTAAGACATATTAATCTTACGTTTTCGACGTGACTACGCACGGAACATGCATCGCCGTGATTGCTGCTGTGCGCTTCAAAAAAGGTACCGGGCGAAACGTAAACAAAAGGTTCCGGGGCACAATACAGGTGAACACAATAGGCCTGTTACACCCCTCCCTCCAAGAAGCAATTGAGGTCACCGGGAAGGAGGCGGGGGCTACTGGGAACCTGGGGAGAGGAGGGCTGCGTGGCGGGGTAGGACATGACGAAGCCTCTGAATGCCTCTCCCTCCTGCGAGCCTGGATACGGAGGTCGTGGCGGGTGGCGAGCTCAGGCCCTCCAGCGTAGACGGTGGGTTATGGGCGACGAGCTCGTCCTTGCCCCCAGAGGTCCGGTACCGAAGACTCTTCTGAGCTCGTCGGCGAAGGTCTGGAAAGAGCGGCAGGTGGGGGTCCCTCTCTGCCACTCAGCTGTGCCCCAAAGACGCGCCCGCCCAGAGAGGTGGTTGATGGTGTAAGCCTCCCGGGATTCTTCAGAGGCGTTAATATATCCCCTTTGGGTATATATTAACACCGGAAAACATACTCCAAGCAGGAGAGTTTCATGAACGATTTTGAGGTCTCATCAATTCAGAAAAATCACAGTAGAATTAATTTTCTCAAGTGAATGCATTAGGGTTAGGGGGGGGGGGGGGCGAGGGCGGCAGTATATTAATGACATACTGTATATGTTGTAAAGTATTCTTATATTATATTCATGTAATATTATATTTTCTCAAGTGAATGCATTACGCTTAGTTTTTACACTTACCTTTTCAAAAACAAAAACTCATGCATGGCAAAAATTGGACTTTGTGTGTGAACATTGTGTGTGTGTGTGTGGGGGGGGGGGGGGGGGGGGCGAGGGCGGCAGAATATTAATGACATACTGTATATGTTGTAAAGTATTCTTATATTATATTTATGTAATATTATATTTTCTTTATATTTTCAAGATCCTGATTGCGATAGAAAATGTTTCTAAAAATATAATTTTGAAAAAGATTTGACAACGGGTTAAAATTGAATGATAAAAGTACTTCTAAGTATTGATAAAGTCCCAGTTAACTCTATATGATGTTTTTAAATGTTTTTTTGAGACAAATTTTTTTCCAGTCAGTACAGGAAATTATATGTTTATTGATTTAAAATATGCAAGTTATATATGTGACTGTGAAGTCAATACATCCTTAATTGATTATTTTCCAGTGAATAAATCATGAAAATAAAAACATATATGAAGCCAGTTTTATGCAGGATTGAATCAACTGTAAAACCAAGAACCCATCTGATGTTGAATATTAACTCAAGCCAATGATCAGGCACATCTCGAAGTGAAGTGAAAACTAGGAACGTAAAGATAAGTTAAGCAACAGGGGAGAGACAAGATGTCAAGCCGCTCCTCCACTCCCCCCTGTACTCCTTTTCATCTAGTCGTCCGTCTGCTTCCCTTACAAGAGGGCACGAGAGCCTTTTGCAGTTCTGCCCCCGCTTTTCAACCAGACTGAGTGCCCCAATATTCAAAAATACAAAAAATATATCACGGTCCAAATGACCCTGATATACATAAAACAACAGGCAGAGGTAAAGGTGAAGCGGTCGTGGTAGAGGGGAAGCATTTGAAAAATCTGGATCGTAAACCCTCTGGACCCTCGCAAACCCTCCGGCCCCAATGGCCATATGCTTTAAAGTAGGGGTGAACGATTAATCAATTTCAAATCGATATTACGATGTAATATAAGGCGATATGCAAATCGCAAAGGCTGCGATTAAAAAAAGAAAAGTAACTTTTTCGTTCTTTTTGTAATTTGTTACCGTTACTGATTGGAGCTCTTTAAGATTGACTTATTGATATATTTTAAAATTCAATAGATGAATGAAGATGTTCTAATATTTATTCATCTTAACACATTGGCCTGGCCTAAGAGATACTGCATTTTTTCTTCTTTGCTGCCTCCTGGTACATGGCGTTGGTATAACACCCTCCACCGTTTAAATCCACAACCTTCTCCACCTTTTCCAGCAGCTCGGGAACTTGCTGCACATCACTTTCATCCTTGTTGTTGAATACGTGGTACCTGCCTCCACACCTGTGAATCAAATCCCTGAAGTCATCAGAAATGGACAGAAACTCCTCTATCAGCCCCTCCAGGTCATCTCCCCAGGCGAACAGCACCACTGTGTATTTGCGGAGCACCACTTCACCAAATACCTCAGCTATCATATCGACGGCCCTTTTCCCCTCCTCTGGGTTGTGTTCCAGCTTGACCACCAGGAGGAAGGCGTGTGGGCCAGGGGCCGTCAGGGTCATGCTTTTGCTGACCTCCGTGATGATCTGTTCCTGGGTCAGGTGTGTGTCTCCAAAACCTGGCATGTCCACCACCGCCACCTTCTTCCTCTTGCTCCTCCTGCTTGACCTGCTCTTCGCATCCTCCTCAACATGGTATCCAGAGGTCTCCAGCTGGCAGACTTGTGTCACGGAGGCTGGGCTACAAATGGACTCGAAGGGCCCTCCTTGGACAGCCTGGCCAAGGATGGTGTTCCCTGAGGCGCTCTTCCCAGACCCCGTGTTTCCAATCAGGATCAGTCTCAGCACTTCTTCTGGATCATTCTCTCCCATGTCGGTTGGACACGGTCCCGTTGCTCCTGTGGGTGGAACATTACACAAGCTATCAATTATATTGCACCGTCTTGTCCTAAAATTACTTTCTTAATCTTGGGGTGAGTTATCTAACACTTAAATAGTTATATAATATTAACGGTAAATTCCCAGTTTAAAAAATGTTCAGTTCATGGTTTAATAGATTTCGAGCATTGTTCTTGAATACAGGGTCTCCTGGGTCTCTCTTTCTAGTATTGGAATACCACCGCTGGCCACTGGGCAACTTTTGCCAGAAACCTTGAGACCTTGTTTTGGCCATGTGATTAGACAAATGCATTGATTTGTAAATGTATTATAAGAAGTGGATCTCTACGATGACCTCAGCCTGGAAGAATGCAAGAAAGAAGAAACTGCCTGGACCTTGACAAAAAAGCAGAACTGCAGATTTGTGTAAATATTGCAAAAGAGTGCACACAGATTTACAGGCAATTCCTTGCCAACAAATAACTGCTGGAAGCTGCCAGTAATGGGCACATATATCTAAAATTGACAGTTTCATAGTTAAATGCTTAATAAATGTAGTAGGCCTAATCAAGTTTTGGATGCATGGACATGCTGTTATTTTCCTAATGTTTAGATTATTTTAGGCTTAACGTTATGTAATTGAAAAGCCTAATTTATGCTTCTTCATACATCCCAACAACAAGGTCTATGTAGGCCTACCTGACTTATAGGCTACAATGCTGTGTAAATGATATAAATCACACGGACAAATCGCCGTGTAGCAGTCATTGATTTTAAGAAAATATATGACTATCGCGCAGTTTCAGGTCAGGCTAAAATCCCTTTCTTCGTAAAGTGAGTAAAAAAGTGAGATTAAGGTGAGACAGCAGTTGGCGTAGTCTACTGCATCTAAACAATTTGATATGTGATGGACACGTGACTCATGGATAGGCCTATGTATCTATGAGATTCCGTAAACTACACCCCAGAATTGTTCAAGTTTCAGTATGCGCAGATTTGTTTTTAAACCTAGGCCTACGTGTCGAACCCATGGACCTGGTTGAAACTTTCTTTTCACTCACGGAAAATGGTTGTGTTTGTGTGCGTGTCCGTGTGAAGCAATTAGTCATTATTTTATAATAATCGTTATCCTTTTGTTTGATTAAAAATACGTTTTTACAACATTTTAATTAACCACAAAATGAAGAATGACGCAAGTAAAGATTAAAGATATTTATTAGATAACATTTCACATTTCTGTAAAGGCACATCTATCGAAAATACTTTAAGAATTTGTTTTTGTTTCGTAAAATAAACAAGACTATATGATGTTGGATATCAGTTATGATATTTTAGTTATTTTAAAATTATTTCATTTATCCTCAATGTGTAGGCCCTATTGGCAAATCAGATTTGTCTTGAAGCGATTGCGATTCAGCCTACGCATAGCATGCACGCAGACTCACCAGAACAACGAAGAACTAGTTCAAAAGTGGTCTGCAGAATACAGAGCATGTGTCACGTATCTTAAATCCCCCACCCCCACACAAACACACACACACACACACGCACACATTCTTTTTTCCCCTGACATACGTCAGATGTGTTTTTGTGGTAGGCTATATATTATAATAGCCTACTTGGAGGGAAGGTGGTTCGAAATCATTTTTAACAGTGCTGTCTTTTCCTATTTTTGAAAGAAAGCAACTTTTCACCCCCCCTTGACCCGCGCATGGATTGAAAGAGCGCTTGTTTTAGTCCATCTTCGGAAAATGTAGTTTCACTAGACGCTACGGGGCAGGAATTCTCTTAGGATAAGGGGAATCGAATTAATTGTCAACAGTGCTGTCTTTTCCTATGTTCTAAAGGAGGCACATTTTCATCTCTCCTTGACGCGATGACGTTTTCCACAAAGGTTAAGGAAAAGAGGAATAAAGCTAAGGATATTTGACATTCCGTAGGCCCTGACGACGTTTTCCACAAAGATTAAGGAAAGGATGCATAAAGGTTAGTCGATTTGACAATCCGTAGATGCCCCTATAGGTACATCTATGGGTGGAAAAGAAACAGCCCCCAACCTACGGAACCTTATCTAAATGTTCATGTCAGCAACAATATACGATTCACTTAATGACTGAGCTTCTGAAGATAAATCCACCTTACCTGACTCCATATTGAGTATTTCTTTCTCAATATTATTCTTTCCTATCGTCGTTTATCTGTTTGTAACCCTTGTCCCATGTAGTTAAATAATAAATCTAGAGTGGTTAATACAATAAGACTGGGCCTGGGCTCGTTGTAGGAAACTACAACTTTGATTCATATGTTACTGTTGGATAATTTTAATAAATGACCACCACAACTGTATTTTAAATGTAAAAAGTATTCAATCACATATTTATTCACAAAATGAAATACTAGTCGAATGTATTTTAGGAAAAGAAAACAAATAAACAAATAAAATAAATAAAATCAGATGCACGGGATTCTCCAATTTACAACAATGCAAACTCAATGTACCACACACAATCAAATTAACAACACACTTTAAATTAGGTTAACCCGTTGCAGGCCTGTTAGTTGAAGCTTGTGTGCGGTGGGGCCTAAAAACTGTACTGGCCGCTTCACTCAGCTTGAGCTCAAAATAAAAGCACGTGCAATGTGTAAATCAGTACTCACGAATCCAGGGTGTAATTAGTAGGGGCAGAAAGGGATTGGGGGATGATATTCTCACGAAGATAATGGCAATGGCGGTGGCAATCCAAACACACACGTGGGCAATGGCGGTGGCGAAGTCACAAGGAAGAAAACACAGAAAACAGCAGGGCCATCTGCTGGAAACCCCTCTCTCCAACGTCCAGCTCCTTTAAGCATATTATCCAATGAGCCATAATATCAAACACTATTTCATATCGAACTAGCATTAGCTTTGCGTTAACTTAAGTCACAATACAAAACTACGATATGCGGGCACATTAACACAGAATGCTACCGCTAACTAGCACGTCGCTAACCGCGTTACACATCCAGTACTCTTACTTACTATAACAGTTAGATATAGCACAATGGAGGCATACACATCGTATTCACCTTTTTGCAGGTCACAAAGAAGTTTAAATCAGGACCACGAGTAGTCGACCTCACGATAAAACTTAACTGCTTCCCACACTACGATGCCTCCTCTTAGCTCTCAGTCCGGTCAGGTTTCTTTCTCTACATGTGCTCACTACTCCCCACGCTAACCTGCTGCACTAGTCCCGCCCTTTACACGTTGAGACTTTATTCGGATTGGCTTGTGAAGTTTTAATACAACCAAAGACAAAACAAATTAAATGATTTACGTGTGACAGGTAAAAGGTTAAGTTAAACATAAACACAGCTTCTTCCTCTTTTATATCCTGAATTCACAAATATTTTAGCCTTGATAAACTTAAAGACCTTTATATTAATTTATCTTTTAACTGTAAATAGTTTTATTAAACGTATTATATTTATGCTTTTAATCCGCACACATTTTAACCCATTTTATTATTATGAACTCTATTTATTTATGAACATTAAACACAGCATTTTATTATACTGTTAATTATTTTTTATGCTCTGTAACTTGTGGTTTTTGTACAGGGCTACACCCTCCCTCTTCTGAACGTGTAGATGTCCTCATCACACCTTTTGTCTCTCTTTAACTTGGAAGATTTTTGTACAGAGCTACACCCTCCCTCTTCTGAACGTGTAGATGTCCTCATCACACCTTTTGTCTCTCTTCAACTTGGAAGGGTGTTTTTTGTTCTCCTCCTCCATGTACCTTTTGGATGTTTTGGACTTTTTCCTTGATTTGTTGTCTTGGTTTGGAGGGTTTAACTTGAGTTGGATGACCATGCCATGGTGCATGATGGTAACTGGTTCACAAGATGGATGACCAGGTCTCTCATAAGTGAATCTCATAGATGGCTTTGGTTTTCTCAGGGATTTCCGGATTGTAGAAAACCTTTCACTTTCACTTCTAGCGCTTTTGGCAGCTTTATCACGTCTGGCTCTGTTTAACAGAGGTGAGCTTGCTCCCTCTTCTGAATCTTGCAAATCTTCCGCAGATTCAGTATATGTCTCTTGGACATAAGAGTGTGACAGAGGACGTGCAGCACCTTCAGGCGGTTCCTCATACTCCGTTTCTGTAAGTTGTTGATTTTCTGCAGCTTCACAGTTTTCCTCTTCAGAGTTTTCACTTTCTTCAGAACTCTGACTCTGTTCATCCTCCACAGGTTGATCTATCATGTTTAATCGTTTCCTGACCTCATCCACATCAAAATCTGGAGGATTGTGGACAGTTTCAAACTCTGAGCCTGAGGACTCTGTGTCACTTTCTTCAGACTTGGTTGATAGATGTTTCCGGGTAAGTTGAGCTCTTGTTACAGGTCTCCGAGCAGAGTTTGTATCATCTGATTGGTTAGACAACCTAACCATGTACCCGATGGGCAACAGGTGGTCTCGATGAAGAGTTTTTACCACACCTGTACCATGCTCTGGTTTGACCTTGTAAACAGGCAGATTAGGCAACTTCTCCACAACAACATATGGTGTTGATTTCCATCGATCTTGGAGTTTATGCTTGCCTTTTAGACCCAAATTCTGAATGAGAATTCTGTCACCTTTCTCCAAAGGTGAATCTCTCACACGCTGGTCATAGCGAGCTTTGTTTTTCAGATGACTCTTTGTAGCGGCGTCAGATGCCAGTTGGTAGGCTTTTTGTAACTCTTTCCTCATCCTGGCGACGTACTGTTGGTAAGAGGTTTCACTTTCACCATTTGGCGAGATCCCAAAACAGATGTCAATGGGTAACCTTGCCTCCCTTCCAAACATGAGATGATAAGGGGAGTATCCTGTGGAATCATTCTTGGTGCAATTGTATGCATGTACCAGGTGGGTGATATGTTGACTCCAACTTTGTTTCTTTACAGTGTCCAGGGTACCAAGCATTGCTAAAAGTGTTCTATTGAACCTTTCTGGTTGTGCGTCCCCTTGTGGGTGATAGGGGGATGTTCTTGACTTCCGAACCCCAAGCATGGACAAGAGTTCTTTGATCAGGCGACTTTCAAAATCTCGTCCTTGATCCGAGTGTATCCGTGCAGGTAGGCCGTAGTGCACAAAATACTTCTCCCACAATACTCTTGCAACGGTGATAGCCTTTTGATCTTTTGTAGCAAATGCTTGTGCGTAACGTGTATAATGGTCTGTCACTACTAACACATTAGCAACACCTCTAGAGTCAGGCTCTATCTGCAAAAAGTCAATGCAGACTAAATCTAGAGGGCCATTACTTGTTATTTGATTCAAGGGCGAGGCATGCTGAGGGAGTGTCTTCCTGGAGATACATCTACCACAGGTTCGAATGTACTGCTCAACCTCAGCTGTCATTCGCGGCCAATAAAATCTGTCTTTGATCAGTTCGGTAGTGCGTTCCATTCCCATGTGTCCGCACTCATCATGTAGAGACCTTAACACCATTGGGCGGTATCTGGCTGGTAAGACAAGTTGTTTGATCTGTTTTCCGCATGTTTTTTCTTTTACTCTGTAGAGTAATCCATCCTTTAATTCCAACTTTCGGCTTTCGCGTAAGAGCAACACAGTCTCAGGTGAATCATTTTTTGAGCGTGTCAGCCCTTTATTCTTTTCCAGTGCCTTCTTTAATGGCCCAATTGTTGGGTCCATGTCTTGTGATGCCTGGATATCTTTCGGACTTAGCTGATCCAGCACGTTCATGCTAAGGTTCACTGGGAACACATAAGCTCCTGGTACAGCTGCAGCAGGAGCTCCCAACTGGTCCACCAATCTGTCGGGCACATCAGCCTCTCCACTGATGCAGGCTCGCTTGCAGAGGGCTTTGATGCCAGCAGGTGGGACACTAGTCCACTCTTTAGCCTCCTCTGGAGAGTATTGTCGAGACAACAAGTCAGCATCGATATTTTGCCTCCCAGGTCGGTATTGGATGGTGAACTCGTAGGTGGCAAGGGCAGCAAGCCAACGATGTCCGACTGCACTGAGTTTGGCAGAGGTCAACACATATGTTAATGGGTTGTTGTCAGTTCTTACAGTAAACTTAGCTCCATACAAGTAATCGTGAAACTTGTCCACGACAGCCCATTTTAATGCCAGAAATTCCAATTGATGGACTGGATAGTTGTGCTCTGAGTCTTTAAGCTTCCGACTGGCGAAAGCTACTGGTCGGAGGCCCTCAGGATATTCCTGGTTCAGGACAGCGCCTAGGCCATTCATACTGGCGTCCACATGTAAGATGTACGTCTTAGTGGGGTCAGCGAATGCTAACACTGGGGCATTGATCAAACAGTCACGGATACGCTCAAAAGCGGCCTGGCAGGCCTGAGTCCACCGTTCTCCGAAAAGCTCTGATGGCTTGAAATAGACTTTGCTTGGGTCGACACTCTTTTTGAAATTGGGGTCTTTCCAAGTGGGGGCATAACCCTTGGTGAGCTCAGAAAGAGGACGGACAATGGCAGAGTAATTTGCAATGAACCTTCGATAGTAACTGCAAAATCCGAGGAAGGACTTCAGAGGTTTCAGGTGAGTGGGCTCTTTCCAATGCTTGACTACTTCCACTTTGTCTGGATCAGTAGCTATTCCATTAGCAGAAACGATGTGACCCACATACCTAACCTCAGGCTGGCAGAATTGACATTTGTCAATAGAAACCTTCAATCCGACCTCCTCTAGTCGATCCAGTACCTTGAAAAGACGTTGCTCATGCTCTTCAAGTGTCTTGCCGAAAATGATGATATCATCCAAGTACACGAGAGCTTCCAGAAGATGCATATCACCAACAGCTTTTTCCATTAAGCGCTGAAACGTTGCCGGCGCTCCTGTGACTCCTTGTGGCATGCGCTCAAATTGATAGAAACCAAGAGGGCAAATGAACGCTGTCTTCTCTTTGTCCTCCGGAGCCATCTCTATCTGGTAATAGCCACTGCGCAGATCTAAGACTGAGAACCATTGGCTGCCGGAGAGAGAATCCAAGGCGTCGTCAATGCGTGGCATTGTGTACTGGTCTGGTGTGGTGCGGTTGTTGAGTGTTCTGTAGTCAATACAGATTCTTATACTCCCATTCTTTTTGCGCACTACAACGATCGGTGAGGCGTATGGGCTACGGGACTCTGTGATAATTCCAGCTGCCAGCAGTTGTTGTATGTGCCGCCGCACATCGTCTATGTCTGCAGGGGCTAGTCTCCTTGACCTTTCCCTGAAGGGTCTGGGGTCATGCAGGCGTATGTGGTGTTCAACACCCTTTGCACGACCAACCTCCCACTCATGGAGTGAGAAAACATTCCGCCTCTCAGCTAACTTCTGCTGAAGCTGACTCTTCCACTCTTTGGGAATGGGAGAGTCTCCGAAATTAAAGAGACTTGGGTCTATGGTTTCAGCTGTGAGGTCGGAAGGCCTGACTGGGGTAGCTGTGTCCACAGCATACATCTCAGCAACAACGGTCCCAACTGGGATTGAAGTTGTCTTTTTGGACTCATTTTGAATGAGGACAGTGAAACTGTTGTTGTCTATGTTGGCGTCTGAGAGCACACCAGGCTGTACCAGCAAACTGTTGGGGAGCAACTGGTCAGTGGGTGCATCGATCAGTACAAGATCCTTGGACGGGGCACTCTGTCTTTCCACTTTGCACGTTGCATAGTACTTTGCACCTGGAGCAATGGAGAGTGAACCGGGTCCTTCCCACTTTATCTGTCCCAAAACTTCATTTTTTGTTGACTGCTCTTGTGCTTTAACAGGGGCATAAACAGACTGTATTCTCATTGAGTACACAGTGTTCTCGTCACCTTTTGTCTTCGCCAGTTCCCATAGGCGGCGGAACAGAGATGTGTTGGTTCCAACCAGCACAGGGGTTTGTTGTTGGTTTCTTGGCTCAGGACAAATCAAGGCGAGCACTTCTACTCGTCCCGTCACACCAGTGATCTCTTCTGAAAACTCCATCTCAACAACAACATATCCTTTGTAAGGATACTCAGTGTCAGCAAGGCCCCAGAGTCCAAGGCCAGAGAGGGGTTTTATCGGGACATCAAGTAAGTGTTTGTTATACCAGCTTTCAAAGATGATAGTCACATTGGACCCACTGTCGATGAGAGCATCGCAGACTACATCATTTACTTTGATGGTGTGAATAAATGATGGACCTACAAGACCTTCAGGTAAGTCAGTGTTGTTCTCTGGGACTTCAACCTTATTGGTTCTAGCTACAAAGTGTTCTTCAGCTGCAGGCTGCGGGTTCTCTTTGTGGGAAAGAGGGGAAACACGCGCCAAGCGTATGAGCTTTCTAATGACTTTCTGAAGATTCTCAGGGGCAGTACATCTGGTGGCTATGTGGCCATTTTCCCCACACCGATAACAGAAAAACTCATCATTGTCTTGTCGGGGAGAGGAGACTCTGGAATGAGCGGGCTTGTAACCCGTAGCTGCTTTGTATCGGTGTGGCTGGGGTGTTTGTTCTGATGTGTAATTCACTGCCATTACACTCATTTTACTTTCTAGTGCTTTCACTTGTTTCTTTAGTGATTGCAGTTCACTCTGTGACTCATTTCTCTGTTTTTGTTTCTCTGTAAGACCGTTAAAGGACTCATCAGATGGTGGCTGAGGTTGTGGGTTGCTTCTCTGCTCTAACTGCGCTCTCAATTCTTGAATCCGAGCTTGCAGTTCACTCCTAGAGACTGATTCAGGTTCTTTCTCCTTTTCAGCTTGGACGGTGCGTACACGCTGAGGACGCAGGTGTGACACTTGGCTTTGTCTGGCTGACTGGCGACCTTCCTCTTCCATCACTTCTCTTAACAGGTTCAAGAATGTAGGGGGATTACTACTCCGCTCCCTAATTTTCAACTGTAACAACATGAGTTCAGAGGTGGACCCTCTAAGAAGCTGCTCTAAACGAGTGCTGTTGGCAGCGCTAACAGGTAAGCCACCTCCTTGTACTACTTTGACAAGAGATCTCTCTACTCTTCGTAGGAACTCAGACAGACGCTCACCAGGCTGTTGGTGGAGGGCTCTGAACGACAGATATAGTTCTTCTGAGGACTCTACTGTACCAAAAATGCTCTCTATAGCCTCTATGTACTCACGTGGGCTAGCATCAGGTTGAGTCATGCGCACAGCTTGAATGATCTCAAAGGCGGGCCCTTTGAGACTTTCCAGTATCCGACGTCGTTTCTCTTTGTCCGAGCACTCAACTTCCTCTACTAAGAGTGTTGCTTGCTCCAACCAGTTGTCTAAGGTCTCTTCTCCAGTGGGAGTGGGACTGATCCCGGAGAATGTCCGCAGACGTCTGTATGGGTGACTGTCAGGTTGTTTGTTTGTTCTGCTCATAACATCACCGACTGCACGGATGATGTCTTCAGGGTTGCTTTTACTTTCTTTGGTGGGGGAACATAGACCTTGGATGTCCTCCAAGGTTCTCCCTTCACTCTGCAAAAAGGTAAGTAGCTTCTCTTCAAAGTTATCAAGCTGAGGCTCTGTGTAGCAGACAGTTTTCCAACTACTTCCTCCACTTATAGGCATTATCTCAGGTGGGATTTTAGAGGGGTCGATCTCTTCACGACACTCACATAACACCATCAGCGATTGCTGTTGATGGTGAAACATTTTTCCCTTAACTCTAACTCTTCCCCAAGCTTTGATGGTCCCTGCTGTTTCTTCAATGTCTTCTCTTGAAACACCTTCAGGCACTCCATGTAACAGGAAGGCATGCTTTAAATCTATTGATTCTCCTTTGCACCAGTAAATTAGCTCACGTTGTGATGGACTGTTTGCTAGGACTGCCATTGTTGTACTTTACTTTAATTACTTCTAGTTACTGTTAGCACATTACTTTAAATAAATGCTCTTAAAGTTGTGGGGTCATGTTACTTTTGCTTGTCTAATTCATTTTAGTTTAATATTATCCCAGCGGGGCCTCCATTTATGTAACCCTTGTCCCATGTAGTTAAATAATAAATCTAGAGTGGTTAAAGGGACTCTTACCTTTGTTGCATTTGAGAATTACAGCACATTCAAATCATCCCGCCTTCCTCCAATGCTCCACCCCCTAAGCGTTATTTTTTAGAGTACAAAACTAAGCGTTATTTTTTAACGAGTACTGTAACGACCTCGCCGGTGACATAATGATGTCGAGTCATTAGTAGTTGAAGGTAGTTTTAATGAACCAAAACCAGGTCACTGAAACCCGTAACATTGTAACCAACGGCAGAAAACCGACACAAAACAAACCCCGGTTACCCCGGCAACCCCCAACACGGTCTCACTCGCGTGCAGGCCCCCACCCTCCTGTTCTTCCAAGGCCCTACCCCAGCTGACCTAATGATTCGCCCCCACGCTGATTGACAAGAAGAACATTACAATACATGCACATAGAATAACTGGCATAACGGACAACGAAATATAATGTAACACATAACACACAAACTATTTAACTGTCCCAGGGTCGCTACAGTACAAAAGTTCTAGACTCCCATGGGTTATGTTTAGACTCCCATGGGTTATGTTTAGACTCCCAGGGGTCATAATATAGAAACGTGTATGAGCATTACAAACAGAGTAGCGGGACAACGTAGCGTCTGAGGCCGAAATGGGTCCCCTAATCTGACTGAATAGTGCGGTTGTTTGCCAACGGTCTGGAGGTCTTCCTGGAGCTCCAGATTAGCGGGACAACGTCGCGTCTGAGCCCGAAATGGGTCCCGTAATCGGACTGAGTGTGGCGGTTGGTTGCCAACGGTCTGGAGGTCTTCCTGGAGCTCCAGAGTAGCGGGACAACGTCGCGTCTGAGTCCGAAATGGGTCCCGTAATCGGACTGAGTGTGGCGGTTGGTTGCCAACGGTCTTGAGGTCTTCCTGGAGCTCCAGAGTAGCGGGACAACGTCGCGTCTGAGTCCGAAACGGGTCCCCTAATCGGACTGAGTGGTGCGGTTGGTTGCCAACGGTCTGGAGGTCCTGAGAATCATCCAGGGGAGCGGGACCACTTGGCTTCTGAGGCCGAATCGGGTCCCCTTGTCGGACTGAATGGTGCAGTTGGTGGCCAACAGTCTGGAGGTCTTCCTGAGGCTCCAGAGGAGGGTAACTCTGTGAGTCTGAGTCCGAGATGAGTCCCCTAATCAGACTGAATGGTGCAGTTTCAGTACGCCGTGGACCACTTTGGTCTGCCATCGTCAGTCGCTACGGTCGCTACTCGCTACTGTCTGCCGTGGAATCAAAACAAACCCTCTAGTTGAGGACGCGCCTTGATGACGCGGGCCCGAATCCGCCACAAGAAGCAGACGGAAAACCTTATATATCCATGCAGCAAACAGACAGGTCTGTCGGCCAATAAGGTCATTCGGTCCGAAGAATTTTATTGGTTGAAGTTTTCACTAAATATTATGAGAGTAAAATAATTGTTTGTTTTTACTCCTGGTGGGTCTGTCTTGCATATTAGAGTGTTATTACCTTATTAATACCAATTTAACCTTATCCAAAAAAAGTGTAAAAATGCAACAAAGGTAAGAGTCCCTTTAATACAATAAGACTGGGCCTGGGCTCGTTGTAGGAAACTACAACTTTGATTCATATGTTACTGTTGGATAATTTTAATAAATGACCACCACAACTGTATTTTAAATGTAAAAAGTATTCAATCACATATTTATTCACAAAATGAAATACTAGTCGAATGTATTTTAGGAAAAGAAAACAAATAAACAAATAAAATAAATAAAATCAGATGCACGGGATTCTCCAATTTACAACAATGCAAACTCAATGTACCACACACAATCAAATTAACAACACACTTTAAATTAGGTTAACCCGTTGCAGGCCTGTTAGTTGAAGCTTGTGTGCGGTGGGGCCTAAAAACTGTACTGGCCGCTTCACTCAGCTTGAGCTCAAAATAAAAGCACGTGCAATGTGTAAATCAGTACTCACGAATCCAGGGTGTAATTAGTAGGGGCAGAAAGGGATTGGGGGATGATATTCTCACGAAGATAATGGCAATGGCGGTGGCAATCCAAACACACACGTGGGCAATGGCGGTGGCGAAGTCACAAGGAAGAAAACACAGAAAACAGCAGGGCCATCTGCTGGAAACCCCTCTCTCCAACGTCCAGCTCCTTTAAGCATATTATCCAATGAGCCATAATATCAAACACTATTTCATATCGAACTAGCATTAGCTTTGCGTTAACTTAAGTCACAATACAAAACTACGATATGCGGGCACATTAACACAGAATGCTACCGCTAACTAGCACGTCGCTAACCGCGTTACACATCCAGTACTCTTACTTACTATAACAGTTAGATATAGCACAATGGAGGCATACACATCGTATTCACCTTTTTGCAGGTCACAAAGAAGTTTAAATCAGGACCACGAGTAGTCGACCTCACGATAAAACTTAACTGCTTCCCACACTACGATGCCTCCTCTTAGCTCTCAGTCCGGTCAGGTTTCTTTCTCTACATGTGCTCACTACTCCCCACGCTAACCTGCTGCACTAGTCCCGCCCTTTACACGTTGAGACTTTATTCGGATTGGCTTGTGAAGTTTTAATACAACCAAAGACAAAACAAATTAAATGATTTACGTGTGACAGGTAAAAGGTTAAGTTAAACATAAACACAGCTTCTTCCTCTTTTATATCCTGAATTCACAAATATTTTAGCCTTGATAAACTTAAAGACCTTTATATTAATTTATCTTTTAACTGTAAATAGTTTTATTAAACGTATTATATTTATGCTTTTAATCCGCACACATTTTAACCCATTTTATTATTATGAACTCTATTTATTTATGAACATTAAACACAGCATTTTATTATACTGTTAATTATTTTTTATGCTCTGTAACTTGTGGTTTTTGTACAGGGCTACATGTTGTTCAGGTCACCCTCGCCCTAAAAAATCAGGAGGTTTGCGCAGTTTCAGATCAAGCTAAAATTCCATTCTTCGCAAAGTGGGTAAAAAAAGTGAGATTAAGTTTAGACGGCAGTTAACGTAGTCTACTGCATCTAAACAACTTAGTAGGCATACACATGTAACGGAGACGAGGTAGTTTACAGTAAACCACACCCCAGCATTGTTTCAGTTTCAGTATGAATGTCATGGACATGCGCAGATTCGTTGAAACAAGTTTAAACTTTCTTTTCTCACACGGGAAATGTTTGGCCGTTTCTCAATTCCTAGTACGCGTAGCCTACTACGTACTCGCGGACTTGGAAGTTCGTACTTGGCAAGTCCGGACTTCAAGTAAACACTTCTATGAAGGTATTATTGTAGCAAAAGTCTCAAGCATGCGTACACTAAAGTCACAAATGCGTAACTAAAGTCACAAATGCGTAACAGTAAAGTCACAAATGCGTAACTTAAGTCACAAATGCGTAACAGTAAAGTCACAAATGTGTAACTACAGTCACAAATGCGTAACTAAAGTCACAAATGTGTAACTAAAGTCACAAATGCGTAACAGTAAAGTCACAAATGCGTACCTAAAGTCACAAATGCGTAACTAAAGTCACAAATGCGTAACTAAAGTCACAAATGTGTAACAGTAAAGTTGAAGTCGTAAATATTTATTCTACCATTGTCAACACGAAATAGGGGCTACGAGTTCACAAATCCTTTGTTACGGGTGCACGTCCATCGATACGACTGCACGAATCTGCTGCTACTCTTGTGAACACGACTCTTTTTCTTGTGGGTACGACTCTCTTTTTCCTGTGAGTACTTTTGCTACACGCCTAGGTGGTATATGTGTAGCAAAAGTCATTCGTATGACGTAGAGCGTCCGTGGGCGGGACAAAATTGCATAAACCAATGAAAGTCGCCGGCAGGGGATGCACTTTTCAAACTACACTGGGACCAGTCCAAGATTCCACCTCTTCATTTCTGGAATCTTGACAAGTTCACAGAAGAGAAGACGGCATCCTACACGTCAAAGGTGGGTATCTTAAATTATGTTAAATTTCAGTTCAACTGAATTCCCCCCAAAGTAGGCTATTGCATTAACATGCCGCCAGTGTCATTCAATGTATTATAATGGTCGCCATAATATATAATAATATGTTCAGAAATGTCTCGGATCGGCCTACTGCACCCCCTTTGTGAATTTAATTCCCCCCCCCCCCCCCATCTTTCGAAAAATAGTTTAAATCCCATATTCATACATTTAAATTTTAACTGGCTGACTAGGAAACTATATGAGATAATACAGGGGAAAATCAAAAATAAATACACAATAACACTTAGTTTCACTGAGTTCCAACAAAATGTAGCATAGAGCGCTCCCTACTTTATTGATTACCAATGGGTGAGACTGTAGCGAATGAGGCGCGATAAGAAGTGTGAAGTTGCCCCCATCCCCCAAATAATTCGAAAATAGGTGGAAGCGTGTGTGCTAGTTTGTGCTGGCAAATTAAACGTTTGTGCTCAAACCATTCTGGAGATATTTAGCATGTAATATCTCCACGTAAACCGATTTGGTTTTTAAGATAGGCCTACACACCTTAGTCCGACAAAAATTGGACCGAATCGGGTTTCTCATAGTCGGATTAAGACCCCTAGATTATTCAATTGATGTCGCATTAACCGTGTTTCAATCGGATTGGAATTCGATTTTGCGTTCGGGGTAGGCCCGAGACCGGGGCCTACCCAGGGGGCCCGGGGCCGTGAGCCTTAAGTAGCCGATAGTCGTGTTTGCGCCGTCGTAAAACGAGAAACGGCGATTTATTAAAAAAAGGTGGCGAAGAAGATGATGGAAGCCGGTGTCGTGCCAATGTAATTACCATGTAGTTAAAATGTACCCGATAAGAAGAGTATCCCCGGAAGCGGGATGCATGCATCGAGTGCATGCGCGCTTCGATTTCACCCCGTTCACCCAAGACTAAAAAGGCTAAAATAAAAGTAGATGTTTTTCTAAATGTTGGTCATCAACGAGTAGAATGAATGAATGAACGAATGTTGATTTAAACTATTTTTCGAAAGATGGGGGGGGGGGGGAATTAAATTCACAAAGGCGGTGCAGTAGGCCGATCCGAGACATTTCTGAACATATTATTATATATTATGGCGACCATTATAATACATTGAATGACACTGGCGGCATGTTAATGCAATAGCCTACTTTGGGGGGAATTCAGTTGAACTGAAATTTAACATAATTTAAGATACCCACCTTTGATGTGTAGGATGCCGTCTTCTCTTCTGTGAACTTGTCAAGATTCCAGAAATGAAGAGGTGGAATCTTGGACTGGTCCCAGTGTAGTTTGAAAAGTGCATCCCCTGCCGGCGACTTTCATTGGTTTATGCAATTTTGTCCCGCCCACGGACGCTCTACGTCATGCGAATGACTTTTGCTACACATATACCACCTAGGCATGTAGCAAAAGTACTCACAGGAAAAAGAGAGTCGTACCCACAAGAAAAAGAGTCGTGTTCACAAGAGTAGCAGCAGATTCGTGCAGTCGTATCGATGGACGTGCACCCGTAACAAAGGATTTGTGAACTCGTAGCCCCTATTTCGTGTTGACAATGGTAGAATAAATATTTACGACTTCAACTTTACTGTTACACATTTGTGACTTTAGTTACGCATTTGTGACTTTAGTTACGCATTTGTGACTTTAGGTACGCATTTGTGACTTTACTGTTACGCATTTGTGACTTTAGTTACACATTTGTGACTTTAGTTACGCATTTGTGACTGTAGTTACGCATTTGTGACTTTACTGTTACGCATTTGTGACTTAAGTTACGCATTTGTGACTTTACTGTTACGCATTTGTGACTTTAGTGTACGCATGCTTGAGACTTTTGCTACAATAATACCTTCATACACTTCCGAGGACGGGAGTACGCACCTGCAATTGGAAGCAGCGGACTCGATGACGTCACCAGCTCAGCTCGTCTGTTAACTGTGCTACGGCCTCATGTAGGCATATAACTAACTACTGAACAATATAAACAAATTATACAAAACAAAACACCAGCTTCTTTAGTTTTAAAATAGTAGTCCTATGTTAATATTTTGAATGAATATAAATGAAAAGTTATGCGTATTCACACGGCAAGCCAGCTGTACCCTACATATAAACAGGGTTAGGGTTATCAGTGGCTTGAAAAAGATTGTATGAGATTGCCATTTCAATAGAAACACACACAGACACACACAGACACCCACACCCACCCACACCCACACACACACACACACACACACACGATCAGATGGATCCGACCGGGAATTCCGTTGCGATGGGTTTCCTCCATCAGCGACTTAAACAATTTATATAAAACAAAACCCCTCTTTCATTTTAAAATAATAGTATGTAAATATGTTGAATAGGCCTCCATCTTGATTATACTTTTAAAATGTTCCTATATAGCCTATTTTATAGCTTACACACTGATATTTTAAAACAGGAATGCGTAATGCGAAATGCATCCTGGGATATTTAATGGACCCAAGTCCACACAAGTCACCATCGATGCAGGCTCGATATTTCGGCCAATTTAAGAACGCATCAAGAACACTTCCGGGTTTTACGACAGTACTTGGCCTGATGCGTGCTTTGAATTGCAACAGTACTTGGGCTACGACTGATGACGTTTCACAAAAACGCAAGCACACAAGTACAGAAAAGAATGCGAATTGAGAAACGGCCTTTGTGTTTGTGTGCGTGTCCGTGTGACTAGAAACAATTAAGGTACGGCCACACTGAACGCGTTACTCGCGTTGGATAACGTGTGTAATGGTACGAACACACCAAACGCATAACCCGCGTAAGATTTACGCGCGTAACGCAGCTAAAATGTTGCTTGATCATTGTGTGTCACAAAAATGGTTCAACGCGCCTAACGCGCCTTTGGCTGCGCTGGATTTAGGAGTCCGAGGTAGGAAACCCAAACGCCGCCGTGTTTGGGTGCATGATAGAGTTTAGATCGGGTTAGATTAAATAATCTCGGATATAAATAACAATAATCGGGTTAAATAACTTCACATGGTGTGTCTGGTGTGTTTCCAGCATTCGTAGTGTTGATCAGCAGAGAAATAGTCCGCCAAGACGTTGAGGTTGCTTAGCAATCAGAGACTCTGTCCATGCAAGTGAACGGAGCGTTCACTCTTCGTCTATCAAACCAAACATCCTTCACATTCACCGAGCGAACCTTATGAAAGTAAAATGCACATTTCTCGCTAAAAATGTTTCCATAAACGCATTTAATGGCGTAACTATGTTACTATTTCCACCCAGAATAAAGAAAGTTGCCGGCCGTGGCTGCCATGGACATGGCTGCGCTGGAGGCCGAGGTAGGAAACCCAAACGCCGCCGTGTTTGGGTGATAGAGTTTAGATCGGGTTAGATTAAATAATCTCGGATATAAATAACAATAATCAGCTTAAATAACTTCACATGGTGTGTCTGGTGTGTTTCCAGCATTCGTAGTGTTGATCAGCAGATATATAGTCCGCCAAGACGTTGAGGTTGCTTAGTAACCAGAGACTCTGTCCATGCATCTTCGTCATAACTATCAAACCAAACATCCTCCACATTCACCGAGCGAACATTATGAAAGTAAAATGCACATTTCTCGCTAAAAATGTTTCCATAAAAGCATTTAATGGCGTAACTATGTTACTATTTCCACACAGAATAAAGAAAGATGTCGGCCGTATGCTTCTGTCCAAGCTCACTACTCTCTGCCAGTGACGTCGGGTCAAGCTCAACGCTGATTGGCTATTGCGGCGCGTATGAGCGTAAAAAGTTAAATTTTTTGAACTCCTCGTACGCGCGTATATGTACGCGCGTATATATACGCGCCTCATACGCCCCTAACGCGAGTAAAATGTTGCTTATACGCATGTAACGCGTGTACGCGTCTCATACACGCGTAAACCAATGGTTCCCTATGGAAAAATTGCCGATTTTATACGCGTGATACGCGGGTAACGCGTTTGGTGTGGCCGTACCTTTAGGGGCGTATGAGGCGCGTATATATACTAGGGCTGTCAATCCTCCCCTCAAATCATATTCGAATTTCTAATGCTTCTTATGTTGAATATTCGAATAATATTCGAATATTTTTTTATTATTATTTTATTATATCATTATATACACCGATACCATCTTATTATTAGGCCTACGTCCCGCGTCCACTAGAGGGCGCGTCAACCAAATCTGTTATGTAACATTTGCAACAAGTTTTACTAAATCAATACAAAACTTGTATAAATAGGTAAGATATAACGCCAGAAATATTCAAGCAATGCTGTTTAATGAAGAAGCTGATGTTCAATCATTCAAATACACACACACACTGCTATTTTACGATGTTATTCTTGGCTGTTTTGACCGTGGCTCTTCCTCAGCCGCTAACTGTTCTGCGTACTCCGAGTAATGCACTGAATGGAGGTGTGCGCTCATGTTGCTCGTAGTCGAGTGGTACTTTAACGACTTGCAGCATAATTTGCAAATGACGGTTACATTCTCTGGATGTAATTTTCCCGTTTCTCGATGGAAATCCGAAAGTTATGCTTTCCATCTCTGTGTCTGCTCGCGCACTGCTTCCCACAATCTTGTAAGCATACAATGCCGAACGTCACGACGCACGACGTTGACTTTGATTTGCGTCGTTGCTAGGCAAAAGTTAAATGTAATTCTTGACTTGTGCGGCAGTCCTTGATTATGCGGCACTTGTCAATAAAATTTGCTATAAAAAAAAAAAAAAAAAAAGTTCGAACGCTAGTTGCCGCACTCGAATGTTCTCCTTTTTTAAAAATTCGAATTATATTCGAATAGCGAAGTTCGTTTTGACAGCCCTAATATATACGCGCGTATATATACGCGCCTACATATACGCGCGTACGCGAGGAGTTCAAAAAATTGAACTTTTTACGCTCATACGCGTGATACTTAGCCGCAATAGCCAATCAGCGTGGAGCTTGACCCGACGTCACTGGCCGAGAGTAGTGACCCTTGCACAGAAGCATACGGCCGACATCTTGCTTTATTCTGGGTGGAAATAGTAACATAGTTACGCCATTAAATGCGTTTATGGAAACATTTTTAGCAAGAAATGTGCATTTTACTTTCATAACGTTCACTCGGTGAATGTGAAGGATGTTTGGTTTGATAGTAGGGATGTCCGATATTGGCTTTTTTGCCGATATCCGATATGCGATATTGTCCAACTCTAAATTTTCTATTCCGATATCAGCCGATACCGATGTCGATATTTGGGTTATTTTTCCTCAAACCTAATTTAGGTAACATTACATATCTCCTGTTGTGGAATTAACACAACATGCTTAATGTTATTGTGATGCCCCACTGGATGCATTCTTGAATGCAACAAGGCTTTCCAAATGTTAACATTGTCTGTGCAAAATAAGAAAAATACTTCAACTTAATTTAAGGGAAAAGTGCCATGTTTTTTTTTTTTTTTTTAATGTTCTCAGACAACAGTTTGGATTACACTCTCCCTGAGATAATCTTGACAATGCCCACAACAAATAGGGCAAACTTGACTTCACAAATGATAAAACATTGTACCTGAACAACTATGTGCAACATAGCAGTATGTTTCTTTAACTAAAACTCAATAACCTTAATTGAATAAATGCACAAATATGAGTCAATTACAATGTGCACTGTACTGCACAATTTTGAAAACATTTATTTGAGCTATAAATAAATAAAAAAATAAAAATCGGTTTTAAGGCAAAAAAAATCCGATACCGATATTGACAGATATTACATTTTTATGCTAATATCGGGCCGATAATATCGGTGGGCCGATAATATCGGACATCTCTATTTGATAGTTATGACGAAGAGTGAACGCTCCGTTCACTTGCATGGACAGAGTCTCTGGTTGCTAAGCAACCTCAACGTCTTGGCGGACTATTTCTCTGCCGATCAACACTACGAATGCTGGAAACACACCAGACACACCATGTGAAGTTATTTAACCCGATTATTGTTATTTATATCCGAGATTATTTAATCTAACCCAATCCAAGCTCTATCATCCACCCAAACACGGCGGCGTTTGGGTTTCCTTCCTCGGACTCCTAAATCCAGCGCAGCCACAGGCTGGGGGGGGGAAGTTTTGGGCGGTCTCATCTACGCGCGTATGCGTACGATCTGACCATTTTTGACACAAAATGGTCAAGCAACATTTTAGCTGCGTTACGCGCGTACATGGTACGCGAGGTACGCGCTTGGTGTGTTCGCACCTTAAGATAACTGCTTTATCACCATGTTGTCAGCACACTTTCGTTTGACTTGTGTTGAATTTAACCCAATGAATATTGACTGTGATGTCACAATGGCCTATGCTCCCCCGTGCTTAGTTGAGCATAGTGCACGATGCTTGAATAAATGGGTCACTACTCAAATATAAACAGTGCATTGGAAATAGATGTATGCACTATCAGAACACGCGGCCAAACAATTTCTTCCCGTTATGTATATAGTTTTTGACTACAGAATGTGCTGATTGTTATAGAGTAATTAGGCTATGAAACCGCAACTTACCGGAGACAGATAGACAGGCGCTCCGCAGCTGATATGGAGCGCCTGTAGTTGGTGTCCTGACAGGAGATCCTGGCACCAACCCGGGCTAGCAGGTCATCGAACTGGGCCCGACTCAGTCGAAAGTACCGCTGAAACCGGCCGTCATCCAGGCGGAGTTCTTGGAGCAAGTGGTGAAACTCACCCAGCTGTGGCCGTCTCCGGAGGATGTCGTGCACCCAAACACGACGGCGTTTGCGTTTGCGACGCTCCTCGGACTCCCACAGCAAATAAAGCGCAGCGATGGTGGCGATGTCAGCCATGTTTCAGCAAAAGAAAAATAGCGGGGGAAAAATAGTTTTGGGCAGGCTCATCTAGGCGCGTAGGAGCGTATACAGGCGCGTAGCTGCGTAGGACCATTTTTGACACAAAATGGTCAAGCAACATTTTAGCTGCGTTACGCGCATAAATCTTACGCGGGTAACGCGTTTGGTGTGTTCGTACCTTAACAAGCCTAACCTGACGCTTGATCATTGTGTGATGGTTCAACGCGCCAACGCAGCTAGATGAGCCCGCCCATTTTCTCCCGCTCCTTCTCTTTCCAAAGCTCCACAAACATGAAGGTCACCACCATCGCTGCGCTGTATGTGTTGTGGAAGTTGGAAGAGAGAAATAAACCCAAACGCCGTCGTGTTTGGGTGCATGAGATCATCCGTAGGCGCTCAGAGCTGGGTGAGTTTCACCACCTCCTCCAGGAACTCCGTCTGGATGACGGCCGGTTGCGAAGGATTCGTCATAACAATTAGATTTATCCGATTTTTGAGCAGACCCCTTCAAAAACTGAAACTAACCACGTTCCTTAAACCCAGTCCACCGCCCGCAGCGGAAAATACATTACAATAACGGCTATAAACATGTGACACACCTAAGTTTTTTTGGCCTATTCTTTTCAATGGGCCTGCATCAACGTCACGTGACTGTCATGGTTGCTATGGTGGTTGCCATGGACTGCCTCCCATATCTTTCAATTTTCCACAGTTTAGACTTGTAATTAATAAGTTACTTTTGAAATCAACTTGACTCATTTTTTTTAATCACTGTCTGGTGGCTAGTTACGTCACACGGAGAGATGCGCACAGACATATTCGGTAGTGACACAGCCTATAACCTATTCCTGAAAGCAGAACCTCAAGCTCTTTGATTGAACGAGGCAGGGTTATTTGAAACAATTCATTAAGATATCATGTGTGAGAGGTCATTCCTCCCCCTGAGTGTGTATTGACTATTTCTGGTGATTGAAATGCTCATTGCAAGCTTCCTATTTATGTCTAGTGTACCCCTACTGTCCTCAAGCACCCCCCCCCCCCCCCCCCCCCCCCCAAGATATTGAGAATTGTTGCCACGCCCCAGTGGTGGTGGTGTCATACTGTATCTATGAAAAGGGGCATTCAAATACTAGAATGATCAATTAGGAGGCCGAAGCCCTAAAGGAAGTGATGCAATAGCTAACTTCAGAGTTAAGGACAGTAGCAAGTAAGCTATAGACCTGGGGTCTCTTTTATATCAACGGGGGGATGGACGCATGGGACGCATACGATCATCAACTTAGGGATTCCAGCCCTACAAGAAATTACTCAGCAAGTGCTTCATCTCGTTGCACCTCAACCAGCGGCTCACTTGCAAGATTTTGGCCTGAAGTTCTTCCCAGACCTACACCCTAGCCATCCAACATTCATATCTGAGAATCAGGCCTCTCTTTAATAATGACAAAAAGTTATGAGAGAAATTCACATTAACTTGTTATCTCATAAGGGGCGTGGTGCCGGCTCCTTTTGACCTTTAGCCCCAGACTTCAAAATCTTGTGCACAGGCCAGCTGTTTCTACACACCTTAAGGCACCCATTTACACCACCATCCCACCAAAAATGGGGACCAGAAACGAACCTGTCTTATGCACATTTACCTTACTTATCTGCACGGATTACGTAGGCGGTACAATTTTCGCCCCCGGTACAATTTTGGTGTGACACCGCCTTAACTGCTGTGTCTCAATTCAGGGGACGCATCCTTCGAAGGACGCGGTCTATGAAGGTGTGGCCTTCGTAGACCGTGAAGGCCGTACCTGATGACGCGCCGCTCCTGTCACCTAGCAACCCTGACAGCTGCGGTTCAAAAAAAGCCCCCAGGAACAGTGCATACTTCCGCAATCCACCAGTGCTCAGCGGCCAAGCCTGGTATTGTATTGCAGCTGTTTAAGCGGGCTAGTGTGGACAGGTCCCTCGATTCAAGGGGCCCAGAAATAGATTCTCCGTTCACCCCAATACAAGTTTGGAACAGGAATGTGTCTCCGCAAAAGATTACTGGATATCAATCCAAGGCTCATAATTATCTTTATACCACGTACTAAAAAAATGTACGTTTTCTCTTTTCAAAATGCCAATTCAAGCGTTTTATTAGCCGTTTTATGTTACTATTATTTGCTGGAGAATGAGGGGTGGGCAGCTGAAAGGAGTTGTAGTGAAACAAATGTTGCTCTGTTAACTTCTCGTGTCCGAGGTTTTTCCTTTTACGTAACATGAATGACGTTGATGGTTTTTAGGCGCTGTGGTGACTTTTTATCACCAAAAGTGTTTTAGTGATAAAGGGATTTTTAGACTGGTTCAGCTGCTGCTTAACGACTCTCACGTTCCTCTGCTTGCGATCATTGCGATTCACCATTTATTGATCCATTTATTCAAAAGATTCAAAGACAAAGAATGGGTGCATAATGCATTACGGTATCATTTTTATAATATTGTTAATAGCCTAACAAACATTTCAGTTGCGTTAGTATTTAATTTTTCATTTGCTTGTTTAGCTATGTATGACAGGTAACAATGTTGGTGTAGGCCTATTACAAATATTTATGTGGGTAGGCTACTCCAACCTCGTTGCTGATCGATATGTAACCATTTATTTGTATATAAATTATTGATGGCATTTTTCGTAAATAGTTGGATGGAATCTGTTTCTTAAGCAATAGCATTGAACTGTATTGTTTTCTATGCCAACATATATTTACTATATTGTTGGTATTATCTTTCATATTTATGAAGTTAACTTATACTTCCATGGTCGGTAAACAATGCGACTGCGATCGCTCAGACCTCTCGCTTATGATGTTACAATGCTAACAATGCTAAAAAACAAGAATATTTCTGCATCCGGTACGTCATGAACTAGGGCGTGGCTAGGCTCCCATGATGCGGAAGCATATCTCTCCTTGATGTTGCCCTGCGCCATTTAGCAGTTTACATTGGAATGAATGGGCGCCATTTTGGAATCCGGTGTCCATTCTATAATATGTCCATGGGTATATGCACAGAATGCACAGCAGTGCAATGTCCCTTCCGTTGCAATGTCCCTCAGCCGCAACACTCCCAGCGACCGAGTTGACACAAAACCGTACCAGACCTAACTCAGCACTAATAAAACAAAAAACCCAAAAACCTGCATGCAACCGCCTTCCTTCGCCTTGCATACCGCCGGGATCCTTCACTATCTTCCGCTCACCCCTTCCCGCTCGTTCTCTCTCCTGCCTCTTTCCTTTACCGTGCCCGTCATGTGTCTTAAAGGCGCAGTCTAATTGTACCCGTTACACTATAATTATACCTGTCCTTCACTTTATAATGTTACACCGTGACTTCCCATTATCTTATCTTCAGAATCTCCCACAATTTTCCTCTTCTACGCCTCCAGATATTTTGTGGCAGTCAGTGAGTCCCAAAAATCTCAGTTCTGGCAAACTTCAAGAAGAGGGTGGCTAAACGCGAACCAAAATTCAAGGACAACGAGCCCAAAGTGAGCAGTCTTCCTTTCATCGACAAACCTTCATCAACAAACAACTTTTACTGATATTTGTCTTGCTAATGTTTAATGAATATTAGGTAATGTTTGTGAATGCTAATGTGTCTTGTATTTTGTTTCTTATAAAGAGTGCTTCTGAATTCCTCATCTGTGTTCTGAAGCAACTGGGGTTTCCAGTATCTAAACACTGTGACTTCACCCTACAAAGTGAGAAGTCAGTGTAAGCTTTAGTTTCCGCCTCTGGTGACTTAACATGTCTTCACCTGCTGTACTCAGAGGACAAACCTTATTTGTATTCCCTTACTGTACCGACAGCAATATATTATTTCACCTTCTTCTTTCAAATGTACTTTGTAAGTTGCTTTAGATAAAAGCGTCTGCTAAATGCCCTAAATGTAATGGCGCAATTAGTGAGATTTATATTAGCAGCAGGGACGGTTGGTATAAATGGGCTAACAGGGCTAAGCCCTCCCGACCTTTTACAGTAAAAATTAAAAAATATTATTAAAAACCTTAGAACATATTGTTTTAAATTTTGGTAGAACCTAAAGCAGCAACAGCACCAAAAAGTGACAGAAAAACCCAGGATATATGATATATCTTGGGTTTTTTCCTGTATTCAGCCCAAGCGGAGTAGCGTAAGCTTCCATTCAATTTTGATTGACAGGTATCGTGACACGCCCCCTTCATATGCTTCCCATTTGGGCTAAAGTCATTCAGCCCAAGCAGAGTAGCGTAAGCGGCCATTTTATTGTGATTGACAGGTGTCGTGACACACACCCATTTGGGCTAATTTCAGTTAGCCCAAGCACAGTAGTGTAAGCTTCCATTGACGTTTGATTGACAGGTGCCCTGACACGCCCCCTTCATATGCTTCCCATTTGGGCTAAATTAGTTTAGCCCAAAGGCTGACCTTGGACTTACAGCTAGCACCGTAGCTACAGTACAGTGAACTTCGACCAATCACAGCACAGTAGCGCAAGTGCAGTATGGCGGGCGTTAGCATGAAAATGAACAAAGTGGATTATTTACTTTCTAATCGGTTTTCTTTAATGTCTTTGGAGGAAAAATTGGAAGTGAAGAGATTGGGGACACATCAACCAAACGATGTACAGATTTACTGTCAGGAGTGCGGTCAGAATATGGCCGGTAATAGTGCATTTGTAAGCGGGTTAACAACGTTTCGTATCGAAACATTAAAAAAGCATATGTCTAAATAACCCAACATGACGTGACAAGTGTGTAGAGAAAGTGGCCCCTCTCCCAGCTGCATTTCAGCGACAGGCAGTAACAATAAGGTTCTCTAAGGAATCGGAAATGATCACATTCAATGTTGCATACAACATTGCCAAAGAGGAGTTGCCATTCACCAAATTTAAATCCGAAATTATTCTCATGAAGTAAAATGGATTAAACGTCAACCCGACGTATAGCAATGAGATGGCATGTGCACAATTCGTCGGAAACGTCGGAAACACCACATACATGTCCTTCATGATTGACGGCGACACAGACGTCTCTACCGAAGAGTTTGTGATCCTCTACAGCCGCATTTTGCGCAAAGGGAGACCGGTCAACATTTTTAATTGTTTAATACTTTAAGCACAAAAAAAGTTTTATTTTGCTTAATGGTTTAGTTCAAAATGTTCAATTTCAGCTCAGTGAAGCACTTTAAACACCTTATTTTTCTTTTTATTTATAATTGTGCTTCAAATAAAGACACGCATTTCTCTACACCTTATTCTTGTTTAAAAATCATTCACATTATATGAAAGTTATGAACAGAGATATAAAGGTGACCTCATGGCGTCTGGAGCCCTGTGGAGTATTGATAAATGTAAGGCATTCGTTAGCCCACCCACCCAAAATCACCACCAGCCGTCACTGATTAGCAGAGTACTTTTATATAATACTATACTATTGCCGTGTTTCCAGCGAGCGGTGCGGTTAGATGCGGTGCAGTTAGGTCGGCTCGCGTTTCCACCGCCGACAATACCCTTATGGTAGGGCGGAGTTTAAGCCGGATGGCGATAGCCGCGGCAGCTACGTAAGCTTTGTGACATCATAGCAGTGCGACACTGTGTAGCCTGCTAATAAATTCAAAGAAAAAGAAGAACGCGACACATTGAACAAATAGCAACAATGGAGGACGTCCAAGAAGGACGGAAAACCTTTGCGCGACATTTTCATCAATCAACTAATGCCCTGTTTACACCTACCCGATAGTGGGCCCCGATGGTGCCCGATGGCTAAATCAGCAGCTATCGTTATAACATCGCAAATAGCGTGGTTGCATCGGGAAACACCGTTACTCTTCCCGGGAACATCGTTAGACAACGGGAAGAAAAGCTCAATGATCGGGCAACATTAGTTTTGGGTCTATCGGGGTAGAATCGGTTACCAGGTGTTGCTATGGGCTAATCGGCTATAATCGGGAATAGAACGGGAGCATAACGTAAGACATCGCAAGTCGTTCGGGAATTTTCCTGGGGTACATCGGCTACATTCGTTAATCTTCCGCGCTTTATCGTCTTTATATCGGCAACCTCAACACACGAAAGACCCCCGAGAGACACCCGACGTCTCTAGGGAAGACATACGGAATAGCACGTTTATTACACGAATGCACACGAATTACACCCGATAGAGTCACGCTATTTATTTTTTACCCGAAATAGAACCGATGTAAGCCAAATGCAGGCCGAATTATACCGATAGTCTAACGACAAATAACGATTGTGACCAGATTGTGTCACAGATCTGTTGCAGATCTGTCACTCGGGTATAAATAGGGGGTGATGGATGGATGTCCTACTTTTATAATTAAAGGGGTACTTCGCCCATTTAGAACCGGTGTTCTATTATTATAAAATCGCTATTGTTATATAAATAAATATATAAATAAATATCAGTCTAAACCAGTCTCCCATTGGCCTTCTCCCGAAATGACGCCAAATGATTCCAAACGCGTCATTTGACGGGTTTGGCGTCATTCGAAATGACGTCAAATGACGCCAAACGCACTTCGGGTGTCTTTCCTGGCATAAATCGTTATGTTATCGTTATAACATCGGGTATGTGTAAATGTTACCCCGATAAATTGACCCGATCATACATTTTTAGCCCGATGTCACCCGAATCACCCCGACTTCCACATCGGTCGTCCATCGGCCATTAGTGGCCATTAGCGGGATGGTGTAAACGGGGCATAACCCTAACCTTGTCCAGAAATACCTTGCGCGTACTGTGTTTGATTGTTTTCATCCCCCTGTCGCACGGAAGTGACTGTTCTGTCGACCAATCAACGGAGTGTAGCTCCACCTTTTCGACCGCTTAGTACCCCAACGGAGGAGTACCAAAAATTAGGTACAGCTAAGTGCAGCTCAGCGCGCTTAATGCCGCACCCTGCCCAATTTTTTGGCAGTGGAAACACGAACCATGCCGCACTGAACTGCACGATGGAAACACGCCATATTGTTCCCTCAGGAAATGTTTCCACCTCAATACTATGCTTAAGCTAGGAAAAGAGAATATGAAATACAATTTAGGCCTAGGTACAAATTACATTTCCTATCTATTTTCCTATTTGAAAGCCTTCAAGACACATTAATTACCGGTAGCATAAACCTTTCATTGATTATTGATTCAGATTTATTTCAGGAGTTTTGAGTGTTTGGGAGATTTAAAGAGGAATTAAGTTAAATGTATTAATTGTCTGAGTGACTGAACATAACAACGGCATCATGTTCACATGTCATCATGTGGCCGATAGATTTTGAGACATATGATTGGCTCCTGTTATTGCTAGTTGCCATCTAACGGCGCATTCAGAACGCTGGGAATCATGGGGAAAACATTTTGCGACGTCTGAAAGTTGTTGGGAACAACACCTCATGACGCTCTGATGATTCTTCTCCCTTTTGGCAACTGGGGCCAGATGTTGTTAACAGAGTTGCCCAGTTGGTGAAGTATTGTTAACTAGTGTGCATGAACATGGTGGAGCATGAAAGTTGTACTCAATATAAAAGAATCAACCATCATATGACATAGTTCACAATTGAATGACGTTGTAACCGTCTGTTGGCATCGACTTTGCTCAGTTTTAAACGTTCTGTACTGGTAAACCAGCTCTAGATAAGGGCATGTGTAGTCTCCTACAGTGGCAATACAATGTGCTTCTCATGAATGAAAGCAAAAAGATGGTAGGTGATAGGCTACAAGGAAATAAAGGCGTGCAAACATGAAACTGATCTTCCTAATGCCGCGTTTCCACTGCAGGGTGCGGTACGGTTCGGTTTGCCTCAGTCCGGTAGGGAGGGGCGGTATAGCCCAGCTCAGTTCCGAGGTCGCGTTTCCACCGCCGACAGTACCCTTTATGGTAGGCCGGATGTCGATCGCCGTGGCAGCTACGTGACATAGCAGCACGACACAGAGTAGCCTGCTCAATAAAAACAATGGAAAAGTTGAACACGACACATTAAAACAAGAGCTACCATGGAAGTCGTCCAGCAACAGTTCCTGGCCGAGGAACGTCTCCACCTCCTTGTTCGCCCAAGCAAGTGTTTTACGCGACATGTTCATTGTAAAGAATAATACCTTGAGGCTACTGTTTGTTTGTTTTTATCCCCACGTCGCCCGGAAGGGACGATTCTGTCGACCAATCAACGGAGGGGGTGTGTAGCTCGAATTTTCCGGCACCCTTTCAGGCGTCTCAGTACCCCAACGGAGGAGTACTGAAGACGAGGGCAAAACAAGCAAGGCTCAGTCCGGGTCACGCCCACTTTTGGTGGTGGAAACTCAATCCGTACCGCACCTTTGCGAAGCGAACCGTACCGCACCCTGCAGTGGAAACGAGGCATAAGTTGCAATGACCAGTGAGATATAATAAGGTCTTATTTTTTACATTAAAGCATGTGAACTTGTTCCAGTTGAACCCATCTATTAATTGGCCACAAATTGCACAAGATGACGTCTTTAAAATATGTCGCTTGTCTTTCCTTCTCCATAGATTTGGATTTTTCCAGTCACAGAGCATCACCTACTTAATCCTGCATCTGGTGCCTGGAGAAACAGTTAACCAAATGTTTCGGAAGCATCTGAAGGTGTGACACCCACTGGCCTCACCTGTGACTCAATACATTATGTGGTTTTAGTATTTTCTCCTTGTGTGGAAACATGCAGAGTATACTTCTGTTTGCTGTCTTTTATTGGCACTTTTATTTTCAGACCTTGTGTGGTTCTTGCGGATCACATCATTGTGCTTTGAAGACGCTGCCCAGGTTAGACACACTGACCACATAATGAACTGATCCATTGACACATTGCTTAGATATTTGTCTGGATAGGGTTATTCTAAATATATTAACCAAACCAGTTTCACCAAATTAATATATCAACCAACAGTATAAAAGTCTTGTTGGATTTTTTTTGTTGTGCTTATTTCTGTTAGACAAATATTCAATGAACAATAGGCAGCAAAGATTCAACATCCGGCCTTACCACCCCTCCGTCTCTGTGAACAACAAAAAAATCGACTTCTGACCTTTTTAATCTTTTCCTCTTTATGCTCCGCTTCCCCCAGTGTCTTTATCTTCCGTCTGAACCGGATTGGTGAAGACGAAAAGGGCGCGCGAGTGAAGTTGAATCATCCTGTGGTTCTTTGCAGAGAACTGGATCTTTCCGGTTTCCTGCCTGCCACACAGGTAAACATCCACGTAGATTACATTTGATATTTATTGTGCTTGTCATTCGTGTTCATGTAACTTTAATACCGCAGCTTTTTACTCAATTCAAAACTATGCTAGCTAGAACATTGTCTATAAATGTGCTTAGTTTCAGGAGACATTCCGGTACAAGCTGGTGAGTGTCATCAGCCATGTCGGGTCAAGAACTGACGAGGGTAAGAAGAACATTGAAGTCATTTGTAGAGTAAAGCTTCTAGCTTCCAGATCAGAGTGGATGCAGACTGCCTAGCATTCATTAACTGGATTGAGATTCCTGCTTATGCAACTAGGCTTGCGGTTACAGACCAAGGTGTAGGCCTAGATGGTACTATAATATATATATATATATATATATATATATATATATATATATATAAAGTCCACATGCCCTTTCTTCCTCATAGGTCATTTTGTAAGTGAAAGACTTCTGATGGCGGCAGGCGTCACTTGAGACGGCTGGCTCACCTACAATGACGAAATTGTGAAAATGTCTGACGACTCTGAAGATCTACAGCGGCCACAGTCTGCATCCATCCTCTTCTACGAACGCCAGGTGGATCCAGCCGTTCCTCACAAGGGAAGCAGCCCAGCTCATCTCCCGCCTCGACTACGGCAACTCGCCCCAAAGAATTTAGTGTCAAACACTTAATTTCCTGCATTCTGGTGAATTTGTATTCCAACCATTTGTGCCTTTTCGGAATTAAGTTATGGCGGAAATTTCTTAACTATGAATAGGAAGGCTTTGCCTTCTCTGTGTGTGTCACTATACATACTATGGTTTATTACAATGCTTTTGTGTTTACACAATTACAACAGAGGTAAGACAAGACCATGAATATGGCCATGACTTCCAATGCAGGACATGTTATACATAATAATATACACATGAGCGAGTCAGCCTGATGCACCAGCTGTGCATCACATAGCTTTCTAACACAGTGATAACTGTTATAGAAGGCTACATGCCCTAATAAGTGATCTGACATTTTAATATCAATCAAGCCTACTACGATGTGCTACAATTTAAAGTTACAACATTCAACACACAACCGTTGCTGTTATTGTGATTGTTTTGACCGCGGATAACGGCTTAATTAGCCTACGGTGTAATTCTCCATGTCACTCATCTACAGCTCATCTCAAGGTAGCGGCAAATTTCATTACAATGAAATGGGATGTCAATTACTTTAGTCTATGCCTTTTCTGATGACATGTTTCAAGCTAACAGTTATGAATGGTTTCTTCTCCACATAATGGACACACCATATAAGGTTTAATGAGTTTGTACTTTGTAGATGGGTTAAGGACTACAAATATGGCCACTTTGCCATTTCCGCTAAAGCAATGACAGACAAAGGTTTACCGAACATATAGGCGTGGCTTATTTCAAAGTCTGCCCACTTCCAATATAAACTTTTCTTACATGTGTTCAAGAGATGCTTCATGAACCACCTCCAGAACATAAGCTTGTTTACCTTGTCTCTGTGGTAAAAAAACACTTGTTGAATATTTACCACTCCGAGTCATACCTAGCCCGAGACGACCATACCACGAAGGATCAAACTCGTTTTTCACCAAATTACATACGTCACATCGTCGGTGAACATGTTGGCTGCTGAGTCATCTCAGATCAATAGTTGTGAAGACAACAACACCCATGGACCCACGCTGCTACAAGACGTTATCAAACCAAGACTTTTATTTATTTTCCTCATCTTCTTTTGATAAGGACATGAGCGTCCCCAAATACATATTTCAACTTTAACTTTAACTAAAATGAAAGAAAGGCATTGCTCTTTTCTCTTTAACATATTGACTCAACAGTCTCAACCATAAATTTCAGCTCCATCTTTGTTGTCTGTATTAGTTAACTAAAATTGAAAAAGCTTGCACTATTACCTGGCTTGAAGATATAGATTTTTTGTTGCTCTTAAAGGGGTAGTTCGGAATTTTGGACATAGGGCCTGATTCCGAAGTGAGCATTGGTATTCTATATCACTGGAGACAGTTTTCAACACATTTCATTCAGTCCTTCTAGTTGCAGAGTTCGCTCGTGCTAGGCTAGCGCAAGTCAACGGGCAATGCTAGCCTGCTATTAAAAACAGTCTTACCCACTCCACAGTACACCCGAGGTAAATCAATTATAACGACAGACTATACATCTAAATGTCTGTTTATAGAATAATGTTAGAAATAAAACCAACCTTGCATTGCATTGCATTTTGAGGGAATTGCGGGGTCTCAGCAGCAGTGTTTATATTCCTGTACGTAGGCTACGGCAGCGGCGGACTGATACCTAGGTTACCTGCCGCTGTCATTGCTACAAACGCAGAGTACAGTGAACGAAGGAATTCTACAAGCGTATTAAATTAACAAGATATGGCCACGTTTGGAGGAGTTAGCGATGCAAGACGATTATGAGGAATTTGTTGTATCCAACGAACCGTACATGTACGAGCCGGTGTTTTGATGTCAAAGCCAGCGGCAACAAGCCACAGTTGAGTCCTTTCTGGATCTCGCACTGGAAATTGGTGGAAACTTTGTGGTGCCCATCTGTACCGTTTATTTCTACAATTTCTAAAAGCACACTGAACCATCATGTTGCCTAGTCGTTCAATTGCGCTTCTGTCCCACGCTTCTCTGTTTACGTTCTTCTGTCGTGATTCGGTTACAAACCTAACCAGCGCATAGTAGAATTCCACTTCTGCTGAGAAAGTAGTCCCTCGATGATTCATGCGATGCATGGTTAGTTTTATTTCTAACATTATTCTATCAACACAGACATTTAAATCTATAGTCTGGCGTTATAATTGATTTACCTCGGGTGTACTGTGGAGTGGGTAAGACTGTTTTTAATAGCAGGCTAGCATTGCCCGTTGACTTGCGCTAGCCTAGCACGAGCGAACTCTGCAACTAGAAGGACTGAATGAAATGTGTTGAAAACTGTCTCCAGTGATATAGAATACCAATGCTCACTTCGGAATCAGGCCCTATGTCCAATATTCCGAACTACCCCTTTAAGGTACGAACACACCAAACGCGTACCCCGCGTATAGACGCGTATAAAATCGGCAATTTTTCCATAGGGAACCATTGGTTTACGCGCGTATGAGCTGCGTACATGCGTACCATGCGAAAAAGCAACATTTTACCCGCGTTAGCGACGTATATATACGCGCGTACATATACGCGCGTACGCGAGGAGTTCAAAAAATTGAACTTTTTACGCTCATACGCGTGATGCTTAGCCGCAATAGCCAATCAGCGTGGAGCTTGACCCGACGTCACTGGCAGAGAGTAGTGACGCTTGCACAGAAGCATACGGCCGACATCTTTCTTTATTCTGGGTGGAAATAGTAACATAGTTACGCCATTAAATGCGTTTATGGAAACATTTTTAGCGAGAAATGTGCATTTTACTTTCATAATGTTCGCTCGGTGAATGTGAAGGATGTTTGGTTTGATAGACGAAGAGTGAACGCTCCGTTCACTTGCATGGACAGAGTCTCTGGTTGCTAAGCAACCTCAACGTCTTGGCGGACTATTTCTCTGCTGATCAACACTACGAATGCTGGAAACACACCAGACACACCATGTGAAGTTATTTAACCCGATTATTTTTATTTATATCCGAGATTATTTAATCTAACCCGATCTAAGCCCGATCCAACCCGATCATGCACCCAAACACGGCTGCGTTTGGGTTTCCTTCCTCGGACTCCTAAATCCAGCGCAGCCACAGGCGCGTAGCTGCGTACGTAGGACCATTTTTGACACAAAATGGTCAAGCAACATTTTAGCTGCGTTAACGCGCGTAAATCTTACGCGGGTACGCGTTTGGTGTGTTCGTACCTTTACAACGTCACCTACCAAAAAGCGTCCCATATGCGGGGTGCTACTCTGGCCACAAGAGGCCGCTCATTTGCAGTTAGGCAGTCATCTGGCGGCGTAATCAAATCCAACCGCTGACATGAACCATGAACCACCGGAAGCAAGCAACCTCGAAACGGACTAAAAGGATCATGCATTGCATTTTATTTGTAGGCGACAGTAAAAAAAAAAAAAAAAGACAGCATAAAATATCTCAACATTAAAGGTGAAATATTATCCCACCAGGTGTGAGTTTGAATAGTGATTAGCCGTTACAAGCCGTTTTCGAAAATCTGCCTCTTCTGACATCACAAGTGGGCGTGTCCACCTGGATGTGTGCTGGAAAGATTCAGTCTACCATCCTACCCGGTGCACTGTAGCAAGCGTTGCTCATCTATCCGCCATACTTCTAGGTCAGGGATGGGCAACAATTTTATTCCAAGGGCCACAGTTACTTTGGCAAAGTCAGCGGAGGGCCATTAGACGATTGCAATTAAACATATATTAGTGACACGATTAAATGGTACAAATTAATTCAATGCAAATTATGTATCAGGCTACTTTACAGTTGCCTCGACTTTGCCAGTCTATTTCAAGGCCTGACATTTATTTTTTGCTAGGCCTATCTGACCTTGGCTACTCTAAGGTTACAATAACTGGATTTGCTTTCAAGGATTCATTTACTAAACAACCCTGCATATTGTTCGAATGTCTCTCATACCAGCTGTAGCTCTCCAAGATAGATAACTATTAACAAAACTGCAAATGTATGTCTGCAGGATACATTAACATACTGACTTAAGGCAATCTAATTGAGGATTTAGGGAGACCTTCATCACTGAATGAAAAATGCATCCAGCTGATTTCAGTTGCAACTTTTATCTTTTTTGCTGCACTAATTTTGACAAACTGTTTATGCCGTGAGCCACTGCCACAATGATTGACAGCTGGCCCACCCTATCAGAAGTGTCCGGCATTAACTTGAAATTCAAGGAACGAAAGGAGCTGAGCTCCTGCCGGACCCCGGCGCAGGACTTTAGCTCCGGCAAAGCCCGGAGTCCGGCAGGTCTTCACAGGGTCTCATCCATGTCGCAGATCAGTCTCGACTTCAGGGAGTCAAACCCAGCGATACCTTTTCAGTTTAACAAATTGGGTTGTTGGTTTTCAATTGAGTTGATACTGAAGACAACTGGCTTGATATCTGTTTTTTGGTATATTGAGTTATATTGAGAGTTGGTATATTGGCCACAGCAGACTTTGAGTTAAATTGATCTTCTGAACAACAGATAAGATAATAATAAAATGCTATTGGAAAAACAAACCTTACATGACCTAGCCAATCTTTGATTATTATTACATTTTTTTAATATCATTAAACACAATTACATTGATTCAAAGATATGCCACGTCAGCTGCATTTCTCTTCAACCTTATCTGCTATGTGAGTGACGGTAAGTTGCATTTGTTTCAATAGGATTTTATCATTTTTTTGGTTTTTCAGGGATAAGAGGTTAAAAACACTTAACGTTCGCTATAGTATATATTATATATATTCCTGAGATCACGTTATGGCGAAAATCATATTATTATTATCACGTTGTTTTGACGAAAAAAAATGCTGCCTATTTTTTGTTTTAATTACAGTGTATGCAGAAACAGCCACATTCATGCAGTGCAATGTTTTACTTTTATTTTTTCAAAGTTCAACTGACCATTGTGTCCTCAATATCAATATTTCATTCAGTTGTGTCGTTTTCCCTGTAACACAATACAAATACAACACTTGGAACAGTAAATTACAATGGTCAACGTCACTCTGACCTCTGACTACTATGTGGAGGAGGAGGACTTGTGGTAACGGTGTTCAAAGAAAAGGTCTGTAGCGGCGAACGTATGAAATCCTCTGGAACAAATAAAAGACGCTTCCCTTGGGTTCAGCCTTTGATCCAGATCACAGAAAGCAACTCTGTCATGTAAGTAATATCCAACATCATACACCTAGTTTTGTTTTTACGAAACAAAAACAAATATTGAAAAAATATTTCCATAGAAGTGCCTTTACAGAAATGTGAAATGTGATCTAATAAATATGTGTCTTCTTTATTAAAGTGTTAAAAACGTATTTATAATCATTCAAAAGAATAAAGATTATTAGAAAATAATGTCTAATTGTTTCTAGTCACACGGACACGCACACAAACGCAGAGTTACGTATGTAACTCCGGTTCTATGAATCCTGGATGACCGCCAGAGGCGGTGCATTAAGCACTGGATTTATCCGTCTCGCGCATGCGCAGTTCGAGTACCTATACCAACAAGGTTACATGTGACCCTCGTGACACCGGATTGGCTACATAGCCCGGTGTCGACAGAGGATCTGTTCCCAGAATCTTCTCGCGAACCACGAGACTTCTGAGTGACCTGTAACTCTGGCGGTCATCCAGGATTCATAGAACCGGAGTTACATACGTAACTCTGCGTTCTATTTCATCCTTACTGACCGCCAGAGGCGGTGCATTAAGCACTGGATGGCCAATACCAACAACGTCACGAAGAGTCAAGGTGCCCACCTACTGATCAGAGAGAGCAGAGCTTGGCATCAGGGCCACGCCCATTGGATGGGGAGTGGCAACGTTCACCCGGTAGAACCTGGAGAATGTGCTAGGCGACGCCCATGACGCCGCGGCACAGATGGTCCCCAGGGGCACCCCTCTCAGGGCAGCCCATGATGTGGAGACGCTCCTAGTTGAGTGACACCTCACCCTGGATGGCGGGGGGCGACCACTGGCCCCGTAGGCGTGTGTTATGGTCTCCACAATCCAGTGGGACAGCCTCTGCTTTGTTAAAGCACGACCCCTGTTAGGGCCACCATGGCAAACAAAAAGCCGCTCCGACTGGCGAATACCGGCGGTAGCAGAAATATAAGCCCTAAGGGCCCGCACCGGGCACAGCAGCTCAGACCCACCCTCCCCAGAAGGGGGGTCAAAGCGTGCTAACTGGATGGGCTGGTTAAGGTGATTGCGTGGCAGGGTCTTTGGCAGGAACGCAACGTTCGGCCATAGAGTGACACCCGAGCCATCAGAGTTCCACCTCAGGCATGTATCACTCACTGATAGGGCATGCAACTCCCCGACCCGCTTGGCAGATGTTATGGCGAGTAAAAAGGCAGCCTTCATAGACAGCCACTTCAAACCCCCTTGACCCAAAGGCTCGAAGGGAGGAGATGACAAGGCTTCCAGCACCAGCGGCAGGTCCCATGCTGAAGCCCCTCTTAGAAAGAGGGACACTAATCTGTGGCGCCCTACCGTGGCGCTGTCAACCCTATTATGTAGGGAGGAGATGGCAGCGACATAGACCCTCAAGGTAGAGTGCGACCGGCCACTATCCAGGAGGGACTGCAGAAATTCCAGCACCGTGGTCACAGCGCAATGCACTGGATCCACGGCCCTAGCCGCACACCAGTTGGAGAACAGCTTCCACCTGTTTCCGTACTGCAACCTGGTCGATGGTGCCCTGGCACTCATGACCGTACCCCTGACAGCCGCAGTGCACTCCCTCAGCAGTGGGTCGGGCCCTGCAGTGGCCAAGCCCAGAGCTGTAGGCGAGAGGGGTCGGGATGCCAGATCTGACCCCCCAGCTGGGACAGGAGATCCCTCCTGTCGGGGAGGCGCCATGGCGAGCTGCAGCAGAGCCTGAGCAGCAGTGGATACCAGAGCCTCCCCGGCCAAAAGGGGGCCACCAGAAGAAGCCGGTGGCCCTGCAAAAGGACCCTCTGGAGTGTCGGCAGAACCAGAGGCAATGGTGGGTAGGCATAAAGAGGCCTGTCCGGCCAATCGTGCGCCAGCGCGTCCTGCCCTAAAGGGCTGGACGCTTCTGCCCAGGAGAACCAGAGGGGGCAATGCGCCGACTCCTCCGAGGCAAAGAGGTCCACCTCTGCCCTGCCGAAGAGGCCCCACATTGACTCCACCACCTCGGGGTGAAGCCGCCATTCCCCCGGTGGAGGCTTCCGTCGGGAGAGGAAGTCTGCCGCCCGATTCTGGGCCCCCGGCAAATAGACTGCCCGTAGGCTGGCCAGACGGGGAGAAGCCCAAGTCCACAGGCTCTGGGATACCCGGAGTAGCCGTGCTGACCTGGTGCCCCCCTGGTGGTTCACCTGCGAAACCGTGGCCATGTTGTCCGACCGGACCAGGACATGCCGGCCTGTCAAATGGGGCAGAAAGCTGGCTAATGCCAGCTGCACAGCCCGGAGTTCCAGCACATTGATGTGTTGTGCCACGTCCCGGCCAGACCACCGTCCCTGCGCAGTCCTGCCCTGCCACACTGCGCCCCATCCCGAGAGGCAGGCGTCGGTTGTCACCAACTCCCGGCGTGCCGGGATTGCGCCCATGGGCACGCCTGCCTCCAGATACGCTCTCTTTCTCCATGGGGCCAGAGAGACAAGACACTGCAGGGTCACCTTGACCCTCCTCTGCCTGTGCCACTTGGCATCTAGGTGCAGGCTGTTCAGCCACATTTGGAGTGGCCGCAGGGACAGTAAGCCCAGAGGCACCACAGCTGAAGCAGCTGCCAGCTTGCCCAGAAGCTGAAGAAAATGAATAAAAAGCAGCCTCCTGCCGGCTCTGAAGAGGGGAAGGAGGCGGAGGATGTCGTTCACCCGTCGAGGTGAAAGGTAGGCCTTCATGGCGACCGAGTCCAGGACCAACCCCAGATAGGTAACCCGTTGGGAAGGGTCCAGGCAACTCTTTGTTTGATTCACCGTCAAGCCCAGCCGGGCGACGTGCGACAGCAGGCGGGCCGTGTCCTGGGCCACCTGGGACCTGGAGGGCGCACAGACCAGCCAGTCGTCCAGATACGGCAGGATCTTCATGCCCTGCGTCTGCAGGGGTGCGAGGGCTGCCGCCACAACCCTGGTGAAAACCCTCGGGGAGAGGGAAAGCCCGAAGGGAAGTACCCTGAATTGGTAATGCCTGCCCCGATAGGCAAACCTCAGGAACCGCCTGTGGTGTGCCGCAACCGGCACATGAAAATAGGCGTCCTTTAGGTCTATAGTCGTGAACCACTCCCCCCTGGCAACTACCCTCAGGGTGTCCGCCGAGGTGAGCATGTGAAATGGTAAAATTTTTAAAAACGTGTTCAGGCCCCTTAGGTCTAGAATGGGCCTGAATCCGCCGTCTTTCTTGGTGACCAGAAAGTACGCAGAGTAGAACCCCCCGGGTTGTAACTGAGGGTCCACTGGCTCGATCGCACCCTTGGCCAGGAGGGCGGATAGCTCCTGGGCCAGAGCTGCGGCCTTCGTCGGGTCGCGGACGACTGTCATCCTGACCCGGCCAAAGGCCTGGGGCCGGCGTCGGAACTGTAATTCGTACCCCCGGGTTAAGGTGGAAACCACCCAGGGGTCTATAGTACAGGCAGCCCAATAGCTGATCTGCTGCTGGGAAAAACAGCCGACGACCGGCCCCGTGGTCCTAGCGCCTGGCCCCCCGGCCTCTGTCGGCTCTGGAGGGGTACCGGTGAGGCTCCGCGGCCCGAGGCTGCCCGGGCGATGGGCGGGCGGGGGCGCGAAAGCTATCAGCGGGCTGCTGGGCGGACCGCCGAGACCTGCGTAGGCCCTCATCTCTTGCTGGGTAAGAGCGTGGTGGCTGGTAGCGGGCCCGGGGGGCAGCCGGGGGGGCTCTAGGCCTGCCAGGAGCGGAGACACTCCTGTGAAGACCCGACAGCTGCAGGTTGGTTTGCCTAGCTTGGGCAGCTCGCTCCAGCGTCTCCAGGGCAGCTGACCCAAACAGCTCCCCCGGTACCACTGGCACGGCTCTAAGGGCCTTCCTGCACGCCTCCGTCAGGGGCGACTGAGCCAACCAAACCTGGCGGCGAGTCTGGACCAGGGTGGACATAACACGCCCCAATTCCCTGGACATGAGGGCAAAGGCCTGTAGGGACGCGTCGCTCAGGTCCTGTGTAGACGGCTCAACTGCAGCTTGTTGCAGCGAGGTCGAGAGCGCCAGCATTAGGTGGGAGAGGGAGTTGCCAATCCGCCCCATACGTGCTGCTGCGTCATAGGCCTTCGAAAGCAGGTCGTCTGTGACCCTGCACTGGGGCCGAGGACACCTGGCATCCGGCCGCAAGGCCTGATCGGGGGTTAGAATGAGGGAGGCAATGGCGGGCTCAACGGGTGGCATGCAACCCAAACCATACTGTGCTGGATCCCGCATGGCAGCCAAGGCCCGAGCACTGGAAGAAGGACGGGGGAGAGCCTTGGCGTCCTTCCAGCAGAGGTGTAGCTCCTTTAAATACTCCTCCGAAGGAGGGACAGAGAAAGGGGCTGTGGCAGGGCTGCGCCTGAAAAAGGCGCTAGGCTGGGCCAAGTCTGCCTGAGGAGCATCGAGCCCCAGGCGAGCCAGGGCCGTACGGATGACGGCCCCGATGGGGTTACCCTCTGTGCTGTGCCCAGAGCTCTGAGCAGAGGAGCGGGAGGCCTCCCCAAAAGCGTTTGAGGCTTCCTCCCCCGTGACACCCTCACTGAAGAGGTTGGCTGATGCCGCCAGCGACAGGACATCGTCCGTCCCCGGCACATCCCCCAAGGAAGGGTCAGGCCGGATGTCAGCCACCGCGCCACCTGCCCCGGGTTGCAGGGTCAGGAGGAGTTCCTGTATCCTCTCCATATCGGACGACAAGCGATCCACCTTGGATGCTAGCTCGTCCCTAGCCCTTTTCCTGGGGGGGGGGCCTGCTCTACCCCGACGCCAAGAATGGCCGGGCTGAGCAGGAGGAAGTGGCGCCATTGATGGTAGGTCGACAGCTGCCGGATGTTCCATCGCTGCGAGCCTAGCCAGCCTGAGTGCCAAGGGCATGGAGCCGCAGTTCATACAGGCCCTCTCGGTAAGGCCCTCCCTCAAATGCTCGAAGCCGAGGCAAGAGGGGCAGCGATCATGGCCATCGTCAGGCTCAAGGAGGGCCACACAGGCGCCACACCCATGAGCCATCAGCAGAACACTGGGAGAGGGAGCACTGCCTTCACCAGAGAGCTACTAATTCAAGAAAAGCCAAGAAAGTGTTACCGGGAGAGGACGCGAGAGCGCAGTCTTCACCAGCAAGTGACTGAAAAAATAATTACACACTCAAATACACAGCAGTGTTCTCGGGAGAGGACGCGAGAGCGCTGCCTTCACCGGTAAGTGGCTGAAAAGAAACAAACAAGTGTTACAGGGAGAGGGCGCGAGAGCGCTGCCTTCACCGGTAAGTGACTGAAAAATAAACCCCAACAGTGTTACAGGGAGAGGGCGCGAGAGCGCTGCCTTCACCGGTAAGTGACCGAAAGAAATAAACAACAGTGTTACAGGGAGAGGACGCGAGAACGCTGCCTTCACCGGTAAGTGACTGACTGGAAAAACTTTTACCAAATAAATCTGGTAAACCAGAACACAGCCGAGCTGTTTCTATAAGGGAGCTATCAGTAGCGAAATTAATCCCAGTAGTGAAAAAATAATCCCAGCAGTGTTGCCGGGAGAGGACGCGAGAGCGCTGCCTTCACCGGTAAGTGACTGAAACTAAACAAAAACTTGGAAGCTTCTACTCAAGGGAAGCCTTACAGCGCTGTACAGACCAACAGCCCCTGGAGGACGAGTTCACCCGTTGCTCCGACCCTTGGTCGCGAGGCTGCACACAGTCTGGAGCGCGATCCTTTTCAAAAAGCGAATACGCTATCCGCAAGCGGTACTACAACATACGTCTTTGCGAGAAGATGAAAGGAACAGATCCTCTGTCGACACCGGGCTATGTAGCCAATCCGGTGTCACGAGGGTCACATGTGACCTTGTTGGCATAGGTACTCGAACTGCGCATGCGCGAGACGGATAAATCCAGTGCTTAATGCACCGCCTCTGGCGGTCAGTAAGGATGAAATAGAACACAAACATATTCCGTGCGTGAAAAGAAAATGTCAACGTTTAGGTTTAAAAACTAATCTGCGCATGTCCATGACATTCATACTGAAACTGAAACAATTCTGGTGTGTCGTTTACGGAAACATCTTTGAGTGAAACTACCTCGTGTCCATTAGGCTACATGTGAAGTTGTTTAGATGCAGTAGGCCTAGACTACGCTAACTGCGGTCTCAACCTGATCTCACGTATATACTCACTTTGCGAAGAAAGGGATTTTATTTTGAAGAAAATATTCAATATGGAGTCAGGTAGGTGAATTTATCTTCAGAAGCTCAGTAACTAAATGAATCGTACATTATTGGCTTGCTGACATGAACATTTAGACAAGGTTCCGTTGGTTGGGGGCTATTTCTTTCCACCCGTAGATATAGGCCTATTGCCTCCTTCAGGGGCCTCTACGGGCTGTCAAATCTCCTAACCATTATGCCTCCTTTCCTTAACCTTTGTGGAAATCGTCATCGGGTCAAGGCGAGATGAAAAGGTGCACTTCTTTCGAAGGCAGGAAAATACAGCACTATTTAAAATGAATTCGATTCCACTTTTCCTATAACCGACTTCATTGCGCGACGGCGAGTATTGCTGACCTCTAGCGTTTCTAGAGTGAAACTATATTTTTCCGAAGATTGAATAAAACAAGCGCTCTTTCGATCCATTCGCGGGTCAAGGAGATGAAAATGTGCTTCCTTCCAAGGAAGATACAGCACTGTTTAAAATACTACTATAGGGGGGTAATACATTTTTTTTACCTTTACCACAAGCACATGTCTCTCATAAAAACAATTGTGTGTGTGTGTGTGTGTGTGTGTGTGTGTGTGTGTGTGTGTGTGTGTGTGTGTGTGTGTGTGTGTGTGTGTGTGTGTGTGTGTGTGTGTGTGTGTTTGTGTGGGTGGGGGGGGTATAGAATTCCAGAGATAGCCTACTAGGCTATACATAGGCTCTGTATTCTGCCGACCAACTTATTCGTCGTTGTTGTGTCAAAGTCAAATTTATTTTTATAGAACAGTATCAGACTCAGTAGTTATTCAAAGTGTTTTAAAATAAATTAAATATAATGAAATATAAATGTAAATAAGCAGAAGAAATGAAAATAATAATAATCATTAATCAAGAAAAAACAGAATAAAACAAAACAAAACAAGATTAATTGAAAGCAATAGAAAATAAATGTGACCACAAAATGTAAATAATAAATGTTAGTCTGGTTGTGAGTGTGCGTGCATGCTATATGCAGGCTGAATCGCAATCGCGTCAAGACAAATCTGATTGGCCAATACACATTAAAGGTAATTTTAATAATTTTAAAATTATTAAAATGATCGCTCTGAAGAATTATCCCTCTTTAAAGCTTCGCCACCTGGGGCATCTGCCGTAGGCCTACCCCTCTTCCCGAGCCACTCGTTGTTTACCTGCGCAAGATGGTGGTATTGTTGACGCATGCTTAGAAGCCGAAGGCAATATAATAATAATAATACATTTAATTTAGAGGCGCCTTTCAAGACACCCAGGACACCTTACAGAGCATATAGTCATCATTCAAAACTATGTAAAACAGACTAGGAATAAAAGGAAAACAGAGGTTAAACATGAAGAAGAAGAATAATTAATAACACTCAACGACGCCTAAAGTGAAGGGGGGACCTCACTAACCACCACCAATATGTAGCACCCACTTGGGTGATGCACGGCAGCCAATCGGTGCCAGAACGCTCACTACACACCAGCTTGAGGTGGAGAGTTAGGGATGAGGTGGAGAGTGAGGGAAAAGAACATTTAAACACTATCGACCATATTTAAACACTATCGATCACATTTAAACAATATCTAGTCAATATCTAGTCAGTATATATTTAAGCAATAGATCACCACAGGCTGTGGTGGTATGTGCTCATTATAGGCCTATCACTGTTAAGGGGCGTTGTCCGGCCCCGACGCGCAGCGGAGGGTCCGGACATATATAGTAGGCTATATATATATATATATATATATATATATATATATATATATATATATAGGCCTAGTTTGATAACGTAGTTGCTACATTCGTATCAAGTCAGCTTTAATGACGATCGATCAAACATGCACTCCTTGGTTTATTTTTATAATGGACCTCATGTTGGAAATGTATGTGATAGAAAACGATACAAGCGGCATTCTTAAATGAAGTAGAATAAATATATTTATTCTACTTCATTTAAGAATGCTCGAATGTTGTTACTCCGGGAGTGAGCAAGGCGATGGAGAGACTAACGAAAGCTTAGGCACACGACGAGTGAAGTGCTCCATAGGATAAATTGCCGGCGAACCGCTCTATCGGAGCCTTCTCTCGGAGGGACGCTAAAGTGTGTTGCATAGCGACCGTCGATGCATAGTGGCAGCCAGGAGGGACTACTTTTTTGTATTCTTTAACAAAACGGCTACTTTGACTTTCTTTGTTTCTTTTTAAATGTAGTGTGTCTATGACTTTCGTTTCGCCATAACAGTAACCGTTGTATAAAAGCAATAGATCACTTCAGTCAGTGGCATGTGCTCATTATACCACTGTGAAGGGGGTCGCCGGCCCTCCGCTGCGCGTCGGGGCCGGACATCGCCCCTTAACAGTGGTATAATGAGCACATACCACAGCCTGGCGTGATCTATTGCTTAAATATATATATATATATATATATATATATATATATATATATATATATATAGGCCTATGTCTATGCCTTCCACCAACAAGACAGACATTTTTCAGGATTCGGTACCAGAATAAACTCATGAATGCAAAATGTACATTACACATATCGCACAGGTTTTTCGGTACCTTTATGTTAATCAATTAATCATAAAAATGTGTTATTGTATTTATGAATGAATTTATATATACATTCTTCCACGCTGAGGTCATCATAGAGATCCACTTCTTACAATACATTTACAAATCAATGGATTTGTCTAATCACATGGCCAAAACAAGGTCTCAAGGTTTGTGATAAAAGTTGCCCAGTGGCCGGATGTGGTATTCCAATACTAGACCTATTGAATTGTATAAACTGAACATTTCTCAAGCTGGGAATATACCATTCAAATGATATCATTACCAAGCATTGTTTTAGATAACTCACCCAAAGATTTAAAAAGTCATTTGTGGACCAGACGGTGCAATTTAATGGACAGCTTGTGTAATGTTCCACCCACAGGAGCAAATGGACCGTGTCCAGACATGGGACAGAATGTCCCAGAAGAAGAGCTGAGACTGATCCTGATTGGAAAGGTGGGATCTGGGAAGAGCGCCTCAGGGAACACCATCCTGGGCCGGATTCACTTCCTGTCTAGGTTAAGCGGAAGCTCTGTAACCAAGGTCTGCCAGCTGGGGACCAAGAGCCATGTCTACCATGTTGAGGAGGAGGCGGGGGGGACGAGGAGGATGAGGAAGAAGGTGGTGGTGGTGGACATGCCAGGTTTTGGAGACACACACCTGACCAAGGAGCAGATCACCACGGAGGTCAGCCAATGCTTGGCCCTGACAGCCCCCGGCCCACACGCCTTCCTCCTGGTGGTCCAGGTGGGACGCTTCACAGAGGTGGAGAACCTGGCCGTCGATATGATGGCTGATGTATTTGGTGAAGCGGCGCTCCGCAACCACACGGTGGTGCTGTTCACCAGGGGAGATGACCTGGAGGAGCCGATGGAGCAGTACCTGGCCTGCGCACCTGCTAGGCTTGAGGATTTGATCCGCAGGTGTGGAGGCAGGTACCATGTATTCAACAACCGTATAATAGATGTGAATCAAGTTGATGAGCTACTGAGTAAGGTGGAGAAGGTTATGGTGGACAACGGTGGAAAGTTGTACACCAAATCCAAGGAGAAGAGGGATTTGAGGAAGGTGGTGGCGGTCACGATGGTGGCCGCTTGTGTGCTGGGTTTAGCACTTTGGTGGTGTTTGTCCCCCCACTAACCGCTAGCGCTAAGAAAAGTGCTATATGCAGTCCATTAACATTTAACCGTGGGGGGGATCACTAGACTGGGTAGCCCCGCCCATTCTGCCGGCATTCGCACTGCACAAGGGTCTGAGAAGGGCAATACATTTCTTTCTGCTTCCGATACGTTTTAACGGCAGCCAATCCCCTAGCTTGCTTCTCCCCCCCGCCGCGCTATTGGCTGGTTTAACACAATGACGACATGGAAGTGGCGGCAAGCAGCCAATTGCGTACAGAGTCAGTTGAACTAGGCCCGATGATCACGCATCTTCAGCTGAAGAAAATTACAGCAGCTTCCCCAGACCAACGTGCAATCTACGAGTCTGGCAATAGCCAGGCCAGGGGATCACATTAGCCGCAGAGGTATTGCTAGAGAAGTTGGGGAAATAATCGAATTGCCATTATTTTGAACAACATTGCGATTGAGATTTAATTGGCCATTTTTTTTAATTTATGAAGTTCCTTATGTCCTATTGCACTGTTTTGTATTATTCACTAAAAAAGCAATAAATCATTCTTTAGTATGACCAACACAATATTTGAAGCAGTCAATCTGCTCTTTCCTTTAGGCCAGGCCGATGTGTTGAGATGAATTGATGTTATAACATCTTTATTTTACTATTAAATTGTAAAATATAAATAAATATAAATCTTACTGATCTCCAGTCAGTAACTGTAACAAAGCACAATATATATAGTTGTGTATAGAAAATAAAGTTATTTGGATTAATTTTAGACCTAACATCATGAGGGTTGTGGGTTTTACAGTTAAAAGTTAATTTTGCATAAAACTGTCTTCATAAATGTTTTTATTGTCATGATTTATTAACTGGAAAATAATAAATGAAGGATGTATTGATTTCACAGTCATATAAATGACATGCATATTTTAATTCAATCAACAAATGATTTCCTGTATAGCCTACTGATCATTTTGACAAAAACATTTTACATAAGAATTTAGAGTGAACTGGGACTTTATTAATACTTAGAACTACGTTTATCATTAAATTGTAGGCATTGTCAGATCATTTTTCAAATTTTAATTTTAGGAACATTTTCTATCGAGATCAAGACCTTGAATAGGCCTATATGAATAATATATTACATAAATGTAATATAAGAATACTTGACAATATGTCATTGATATTCTGCCACCCTCGCCCACACACACGCACACACCCACACAATTTAAATTGACCTGATGTTCTTCTCACAGCCTGGCTCGGCAGTACGTTGGCGTTGACATGCAGGCCTTAACAATAGAGTCTTGCTGCAGACATCCACCCACACGAACTTCCGCTGCAGACGTCCACGCACAGAAACATCCACAAGCACACCAGAAATCGGAAAATAAAAAATAAAAGTCGGGCGTTACGTAATGTGTTTACATAAATTAACGGGCGTTACGTTAAAAATGAATGATATAATTGTAATTGAGAAAATAAAAATGTGTAAAATAGGCCACAGTTCTGCTCTGTGCGGAAGCGCCTCTTCCGCACAGAGCATAACTGTGGCCTATTTTACACATTTTTATTTTCTTAATTATAATTATATCATTCATTTTTACCGATTTTCTTTTTTATTACTGAAAAGAAAACGTTGTTGGCGGGGGGGGTGATCGGTTGTAAAACTAATATAATTGAATATAAAATTAAGAATATAAAATATAAAATTTTCTTTTTTATTACTGAAAAGAAAACGTTGTTGGCGGGGGAGGGTGATCGGTTGTAAAACTAATATAATTGAATATAAAATTATTCCAACTTGTTGGTAGGCCTATTTAATTTCCCATTAAACCTATTCGCTCCGCGAATTGGCGCACTTCCTTACAAGACCGGTAACCATAGCAACGCCGGTAAACAAAAGCACTCCGGATGGCCGTAGTGCTCCCCGCACTACAGCCATCCGGAGGCGCACAGAGCTTTTGGCCGTGATATTATCTATACAATTATATTATACTATTATATATAGAACGTTATAAGACGCTGTCACCGAGTGTGAGAGGCGAGTTGACGAGAAGATGGCGGTTGACCTAGTTTCAAAGTTTATACCGTTTATACTCGGTGATACAGGTGTAACGTGTTGACACGACTACTAGGCTTACTACATGTTCCAAATCTGTTAACATATTCTCCATCCATTAAAAGAGAAAGATCAGTTAAGTCATTAATTCGTCTGAAATATACCAGCCAGCGCATACGCATTTGACCAGCAGCTTGTGCTCCCGCCTAGCAATAACGTCAATGGTGGAGCTCTGGCTAACTGTTTTTCTGTCAATTCACCTGCACAACTCATTAATGCTAGCCTGGCTCCGCCCGCCTAAGTACTTCCGCTCAATTTGAATTTCCCTTCAGTACTAGGTCTGGACCTGCTGTATGTAATTTGGTTTTCTGGTGCCGCCACAGCGGCCACCAATCAGCGAACAGAGGGTGTGTCTGAGAACAATGACGATAAAGTCGTACGCCAGTTTGAGTTGTTGTTGTAGGTCGGTAGTTGATTTACAATGTGCAATTTTTCCCTGATAAATTAAATTCGACGAACAAAACCTGCAGCTGTCGTTGACGGACATTTTCGTGCAGACGCGCAAGGTGTTTGGTTTGTGTACAACCTGCGCGTGATTCCCGGCGCATGACATACGTCACAACCAAACGTTAGGGATTGGTTATGGCAGATCCAGAGTGGCACTGGGCAGATCCAATCATTTTAAACTTCAACAGACACCCGCCTTCAAGTGAGTTAACGTTTGTCAATTGATTAGGTCCAGACTCTCTGTACAAATTAAATGAAGTGAAGTACGAGAGTCTGGTAGAACCAGGCTACGTTAATGCCTGACTTCGGAATAAATCTGTTATTTTTGAGCACTTAGATGCATCCCCCTCCAGCATCCGCTTCTTCTTTATTCTGGCCTTTTCAGCCCCTCCTTTCTCTTTTCTCTTCTTGCCTTCCATGAGTGCCACAACAAGCAAAAGCAAGCAACCACGAATTTGCTCGCCTTCTCTGTCTGATGGGTCTTTAGGGTCATGCCATTAGACGTGGGGCCGCTCATATATCCCCCTGCATTTCCGAAAATGGACTTGACCTGCAAGCTGTTTATTGGATAAACGCATTTCCCAATCCCAGGAGTCTTTGCTCCATTCTACAATTCAAGAACAAACAAATTAAAGTAAACTGTAGTTCGTATTATTTATTCATGGCTATGAAAGTTATATATAAAAAATATAATATAAAAAAAAACCATGAATGAGACATAAAGAGTAAGCAAGTGGTATAAATAATGGTTGGACATTTTGATACATGTATTGTTTATTTCAGGGATTTTCACGGCGTCTTAACGGGGAATAAACTATGCTCAGGGCCGGCTTGCAGACGCCTCGCAGCCGCTCACAACTGTGGGCCGGTCCAACTGACTTTGCAGGCCGCTACACAATTGCGGGCCGGTCCACCTGACCTCGCTGGCCGACCGACCGGGAAATCTCCCGATCGTCCCGACAGCCACTCCGCCGCTGAATGGCACAATCGTAGGGACGGTGAGGAGGCAAGGAGGTAGCCTTAGGTCCTTAGGTCATGGTAAGCTGCAGTGACCCCGAAGATGTCCGAGGCTGGGGCAGGAATGAGGGGAACGGTGAAGGCGTCCTGAGACAGGACTGCTGACAGGTCACTCCCCACTCCCGGATGGAACAAGTAGACCAGTCAATGTTGGGCTTGTGCCTGTGAAGCCAGGAGTGACCCAAGATGACAGGCTGGCTGGGTGTAGGCAGAAGCATGAACTGGATGGTCTCCCTGTGGCCCCCCGGCAGGAGCATGTGCACAGGGTTCGTCCAAGAATTGACCCTCCCCAGCACGTGTCCATCCAGGGCTCTAGCAGAAATCGACGACGGCAGTCTCTCTGGACGGAGTCCCAGCCGAAGAAAGAGGGACCGGTCCATGATGCTCTCGTCAGCCCCTGAATCGACGAGGGCGGCTATGGGACAGGCAGAGGTTCTGCCTCCGTCTTCTCTCCTTTTCTTCCGCTGGGAGATGGGTGCGACCCACCTGCATGGGCTCTAGATCCCCCTTGTAGCAGCCCTTGACGTCGAAATAACCGGAGAGTCTCTGACGGGTGCAACTCTTTATTGCAGCATCTTTTTGTCGATATAGCACCGTGAAACTAAAAAAAGTAACACAAAATGGTTGCACTATTCCACAAATATATCGGTGCAGTACAATTTCCATGTTCACAAATTAAAGAAAGTTACACTAGTCTCTTAATATTAAGATAAAATTCATGTCTTTGCAAACTGCCTAAACATCTGAAAGACCTTTACAATATTCACTTGAATTCAAATATTATTCCAATACAGGAAATAAAAGAATGACAGAAAATATATTTCAGCACAACACAGAAAACTTAAGCGTGTGCATTATTTGCTTCACTTACATAAAGACACCAAACTTAAACATAATCACACTAAAAGCTTACAATAAACCAACATACCTCGCTCCGCTTGCCAAGGGTGCAAGACGAGGGAAAATCAATACAGGTTGGATTCACCGGTCATTCATGGGTCAGCTGTTAGCTTGCTTCACACACTATTCACGGACATAAAACAGCATAGAAATACGACCGGTGTAAGACATATGAACTATAAAACTTCCATACAAAATGTTTCAATACCCAACATTTATGTAACCAAAGTACAGGCTTTAAGACATATTAAACTTTTAAACGTTTTCGACGTGACTACACGCGGAACACGCATCGCCGTGATTGCTGCTGTGCGCTTCAAAAAAGGTACCGTGCGTAAACAAAAGGTTCCGGGGCACAATACAGGTGAACACACAATAGACCTGTTACACCCCTCCCTCCAAGAAGCAGTGTAGGTCATCGGGAAGGAGGCGGGGGCTACTGGGAACCTGGGGAGAGGAGGGCTGCGTGGTGGGGTAGGACATGACGAAGCCTCTGAATGCCTCTCCCTCCTGCAAGCCTGGATACGGAGGTCGAGGCGGGTGGCGAGCTCGATCAGGCCCTCCAGCGTAGACAGTGGGTCATGGGCGACGAGCTCGTCCTTGATGTGCCCAGCCAGACCCCGCAAGAAGAGCGGCTGGGTTCCATTCGCTCATGGGGGCCCTGGTACGGCAGTCAATGGCGTAGTCTGTGACTGAGCGGCCTCCCTGGGAAAGGGCCAACAGTTCCCGTCGGCTTCGGCCCCCAGAGGTCCGGTATCGAAGACTCTTCTGAGCTCGTCGGCGAAGGTCTGGAAAGAGCGGCAGGTGGGGGTCCCTCTCTGCCACTCAGCTGTGCCCCAAAGACGCGCCCGCCCAGAGAGGTGGTTGATGGTGTAAGCCTCCTGGGATTCTTCAGAGGCGAAGGTGAGCGGCTGAAGGGCGAAGATAATGGAGCAGTTGCACAAGAAGGCGTTACAAGTAGTAGGGTCGCCATCATAACGCTCGGGAATCCCCACACTGAGCTCACGGGGCGAAGGGACGGGGTCAGCAGTCCCCGCTGGGACGAGAGGTGGAGCGGCGCCGCCTGCTTGGGCGTTCGCCCAAGTTTTTGAGAAACATTATGGCAATGTTTTTGAGAAACATTATGGCATTGCTTCATGGATATACGATGATGCATCTGAAATGCAACCTCTAGAGTTACATGTGGTCAAGCGAACAGTTCGATTCCATCATTTGACATCTTTACTAATACCTTCGATACCTTATGGCGACCCCGTACTTGAAAGCCCCTTTGGGTATATGGCAGATTAACACCGGCAAACATACTCCATGCAGGAGAGTTACATAAATGATTTTGAGGTCTCATCAATTCAGAAAAACCAGGGAAGAATTAATTTTCTCAAGTGAATGCATTACGCTTAGTTTTTACACTTACCTTTTCATTGCAAAAATGGGACTTTGTGTGTGAAAATTGTGTGTGTGTGTGTGCAACACAGTCTCACTCCGAGAACGTCAAATACCGATGGTTGGCAAAGGCACTTTAGCGTCGGTGACTGACGGAAAAGGTACCCTTTGCCGTCGGTCGGTGATGGGAAAGGTACCCTTCGGCGTCTTCTGCAGACGGAAAGGGGGTGCTTCAGCAGCCCATTCACTCCTGTATTAACCCAACTACGTCTCTAATAGACGCTGTGAGCATCTTTCCTATTGGATAGTTTTTAGGATATTTTTCTGTGAAAATGGCGGACATACATTTTATTCTAGGTGGAAAATATGATATTTTAGCATAGTTATGCTAAAACATTACTAAAATAGTAATGTTTACATAAAAGTGTTTATGTAAACATTTTTAGCGAGAAATGTGCATTTTACTTTCATAATCGTCGCTCGGCGAACGTGAAGGATGTTTGGTTTGATAGTTATGACGAAGAATAATTCAGGTCTCCACATAATTATAATGACATGGTTGCTATGATGGTTTTAATGGACGCTGAAACCAGCAGCTAGCATGTGTCAAAAGTATTCACATTCATTACTCAAGTAGAAGTATAGATACTAGCGTTTAAAAATACTTTTGTAGAAGTTGAAGTATCAACTCAAGCTTTTGACTTAAGTAAAAGTATAAAAGTACTGGTTTCAAAACGACTTAAAGTATTAAAGTAAAAGTAATGTAAGGGGAAAAAAATGCCATTAAGGACAAAAGCTTAGGCCGTGCCACAGGGGCCTATAGAATTACAATCAGCTTTTTTGCCAAGTATGCTCACACATACAAGGAATTTGGTCTCTCCATTTATCCCATCCGTGAATTTCTGACACACACAGCACACCTCTATAGCACACTGCTCCACTTACCCCCAAAAAACCTTTTTCTAAAGGCCATCTAATGACTATAATGTTAATGTTGAAAAAATTGGGATGCACCTGTTTCAGACACATTTATGCCCATTGAAAATGAACACATATTAGTACAATGCAAATACATTAAAGAACCATATGTGTACAACTGAGCATTAACATGCGTTTCATGGAGCGGAAGATATGATGACTATTTCCCTGTAAGTATTGGAATGGTGCAAAAAGTCAAACTTCAGAGGCATGTTGTCAAAAGCCTTTATTCAAGCTTAGCTGCAGGAAATTAAGATAACGAGTAAGAACTTGGCGAACAGGGACCCACCATAACAAATGGATTAAACATTTCCTGAAAAAAAACCACAATATCTACACCAGTTAAGCACAGACTATGAAACAAAGAATTACCAATAGGCTTTGTTCAGCCGCAAAAGCAACTGGTTCTCAAAGTTCTTCGAGCCAATGCACCCTCTTTTTGGGCTGAAGATCAGCCCTGCAACACTAAACAGTCTTTCACAAGCTGCTGAGGCAGGGAGTGCTGTATTAAGCTTGAGTGATAGCTGGTACACAGCTGGGAAGGTCTTCAGTACCTCTACTGTGTCTCCTTGGCACCCCAGGTACGCATCCAACTGCTGGGACGTTTCAAGAGGGCCAGTCTTCTTCAAGGAGGAAAATAAGTCCTCTTCCTCAGATGATTGGGAGCCCTCACTGCCGTGATTCTCGGCCTGACAGTCCAAGTGGCTTCTGATATAGTCAAGGCCTGTGGAATAAAAAACAAAAATCAGGACAATTTAGAGTAGACCATGTCAGTATTGTGTGTGTGGGTGCGTGCGTGCATGCATGCGTGTGTGTGTCCCAGACCTAGTACTGAAGGGAAATTGAAATTGAGCGGAAGTACTTGGCTAAGAAATGACACATATTAAGGGGAAGTTGAGAAGTGAGACACTTGGCACATTTGAGGATATTTTCCTCACTTGTCCAGCAGGTCTTAAATTTCGGAACTAGAATGGCTGCGGCGATCAGCTCTGGATCGGCAAGCATCTCTCCGAAGCGTTTGTCCAGGCCTATGAGAAGTGCTGCAATCAAAGGCTCACAAAACTTGGAGGCGACGCGAAGGTGATGGAGCTTGGATCCAAGTAGTGTAATAGTGGGGACCAACCATCCCATCTGCACACTTGTTTCTCCTTGGAGAACGTCAAGTGCCTTCGCAACTGGAGACATTGTCTTGGCATATTCTGCAAGAAATGCGAGTTCCACTGGAGTAAAAGTGTACAAAGAAGAAAAGAAAAACACAACATGCAACATTAAGCCTACTTGATGTAGCACCTTCAACTGGAGGAACTGATAATTAAAAAGGAAAAATAGTAATCTGATGCTTTTAGAAATGAAATTGTGTTGCTTGCTACAAATCACATCCATAGTAAATAGGGAGACTGCATATTGGCATAGTGTTGTACGGTATTCAAAGTATAAAACTGACATAATCTATTGTTAATCACTTCATTAACTGAAAGGCAGAAAAACAAGCACTTACTTAGGTGTACCTAATTCAGTGCAGACAGCTGCAAGGGCTCCTTCTCCTTGTTCTCTTGTGATTCTCACTATTCTTTCTACAGCTGAAAAGAGTGAATTCCACCTTGTCGGCACAGGCCTTACGAGTTGTAGTTTACAGTGGTCTTCAATTACTTCAGCTGCAGTGCTTGATCTTGAACTTTTGTTCCACAAGCTAGAGCATTTGGAAAATGTGGACCTTGCCACACGCTTGTACAATGGGTTGCTCTCTGCTTTAGAAGCATCAACTGTTGACACTAAATTGAGCAGGTGGCAGGCGCAGTGATGGTGCTTGGGTAGCTGGTATTCCAAGTAGTCATCTTCTTTTAACAGGGCTCCGGCATCAACAAATTCAACACCCTCAATGCTTTCCTCTTCATTGGAATCATCATTTTGGCCACCGTCATCCTCTTCTCCATCACCCTCTCCTACAGGTTCAGGATTGTTGTTCTCGTCAGACTGCCCATAAACTCTGAAGGCTTTCAGGAAGTTCGATCCGTTGTCGGTTGTAGTGCGAACGATCTTCTCTCTGATATTGAATTCTGTGTGAATATCATTTAGGGCACCAGCCAGGGCATAAAAGGTATGTGACCCTTTGAGTTGCTTGCATGCCAGGGCAGCACAGGATCTCTGCATGGTCTGGGGGTTAAACCAGTGCGCAGTGACACCAATGAAACTGCTGGACGGTGTGCCGTCCAGCAGTCTGTTGTTGTTGCTATGAACTCAATTTCACTTAGGGCAGCTTTCAGTTTTTTTTTTCATTTCAACAGAGGCCTTTTTTTGACTTTGTTTACAACCGTATTGCGCGTCATGACATTTGTATTTGGCTGAAGATGTTACACAAGCTCAATGAAGCCCTGTTGCTGAACAATGTGTGGGGGGTGCAAGCCTTGGACAACGAATTTGAGGACTACTTTATCCACACTTGCCTGGGACACTCTTCGAGTCTCCCACAGCTTGGTTTGTTTGGAGGGTGGTGTCAAAGAATCTTCAGTGGATGGCTTCCTTTTGTGGGCTGATGAAGAAAGTTGTGTGTACCTCTCTAGACGGGTGGGGTGTATCTTCTGTGGAGAAAGTTAATGCAGAGGCACATATTGAGATTCATATCATTTCTCTCAAACCACAAGCTCAGACTATCTAGGACTTCCGTTGTATTCAATTTCATGGAGAATCATGCCCCATGTCCAAAATTCTAAACTACCCCTTTAACTTACAAATATTGCATATAGTAGGGATGGGCATGATTAATCGACGATTGATTAATTGATCATTAAGAATTTCGTCTGACGTACATTTTTAATCGATACAACTTTTTTTTTATTTTACCTTTATTTAACCAGGTTGTCCGGGCAACGGACAACAGATTACGTAAGGGGTTGTCCGAATGTGATGTCAGCATGCACACCAGACACCCCCTCCACAACAGGGATGTCAGTACTTTGGGATTCTTCCAGCCATTGCCCCCAACAACTTATGTGTTGAATAGGGCCCTTTTCCCCTGTGGTAAGTTCTGGTTTGTGAGTGTACAAAATATATTTTCTAGCTTGACTGAACATTTAGCTTCTTCGTGTTCACTTTAATACTTATCAGCAGTGTGCTTAACCTTCTTCAAGTCTACTTAATTTTCTACTGTAAAGTTCATTCTATTTTTAGTCAGACATCTGTCACTTTACAATGTTGTGTCAAATAATAAAATAAATGTTGAACTTGTGTTTGCTGTTTGTAGGTATATATGACAACATCCTGAAAGTTACGCTTAAAACTCCTTATCTTCTGGCTGGACATAGGCCTTTTACTTTTTGTCTTGTTCATCGATTACAAAGTGGGCTGCATATTGAAATGTTATTGAGACAAAAAGATTACCTTTAAAACACATGCACAACCAGCCGTCTATTCAACTGCTCTTCACCCTTCATTCTCTCTCCTTTCTGGTCAACACTGGTCAGAATTGAAAAGTATGAGGTAACCATCAATACACTGAGCACATTTGGCCACTAAATATCCCTTAAAAAATGTATAGAGCCTGTGAGAAAGTACACATGGAAGTGCCATAGCAGAGCAAGACAGCCTCACTCCGAGGCCGACTGTTGGCAAGGGCACTTTAGCGTCGGTCGCTGACTGGAAAGGTAACCTTCGGCGTCGTCTGCAGACGGAGAGGGGGTTCAATTCACTACAATGTAATGCAATCCAGGCGATGTTTTCTGTGAAAATGGCAGACATGGTTTTTATTCTGAAGGAAAAGATAATTCACGACTGGAAGTTGGATGGCCCATGCAAGTGAACGGAGTGTTCCACAGCATTGTGAAGAGACGTGTAATAAATAAATAAATATAGGCCTATTTATTTATTTATTTATTTATTTATTATATACGGACACCACCAGTCTTCCTCGAAGCAACCAGAATGGTCGATTAAATTCAAGATGGGAGTATAGGGCTATAGTGCCATACGGCAATATGAATTTCATTCATAGAATTTCCGAGTTGGTGGTCAATGGTCAGATACAGATCTATTAATATTTAATTAATTAAATACAATAACGGGTTTAAACATGTGACATGCCTACCTTTTTTGGTCTTTTCTTTTAAATGGGCGTCCACGTCACGTGACTCCTGGTTGCTATAGTGGTTGCCTTGCCAGCCCCCTCTGTTCCTTACATGGCTCCAAGCCACGTTGGTTAGATGGATAGATAGATAGACACTTTATTGATCCCTTGGGAATGCTCCTTCAGGGAAATTCAAAATTCCAGCAGCGGTAGTACAGACGAGACACATAAACAAGCAAGAAAAACACACGCTAAAGTGCAACAAGACATTGTATAAATAAATAAATAAATACATTTTAAAAAAGAAGAAGCAGCAGCAGCAGATGTTAGCAGCAATTATTATATCTTATTTGTGTTAATAAATGGAGTGTGTAGCAATAAATAAATAAATAGATTATGCAAGCTCGATCAGTCTATCCTATTTCTATTTCCCTTTATCCACTGTACTCCTCCTGCTGCCCCCCCCTCCTCCCTCCAAGTGCGGAGTTGTGGTGTGTGATGGCACGATGGACAAAGGAGTTCATTAGTCTGTTGGTGCGGCATCTGGGGAGGAGCAGTGTGTCGCTGAAGGAGCTTCTTTGGTTGCTGATGACAGTGTGCAGAGGGTGGCTGGTGTCATCCAGGATGGCCAGAAGCTTCTTTGTGGTTCTCTCCTCTGCCACTGTCACCAGACAATCCAGCTTGAAGCCGACCACAGAGCCGGCCCGCCTGATGAGCTTGTCAAGCCTGGAGCGGTCCCTCTTGGTTGTGCTGCCTCCCCAACACACCACAGCGTAAAAAAGGATGCTGGCGACCACCGACTGATAGAACATTGACAGAAGTTTACTACAGATATTAAAAGATCGCAGCCTCCTTAAAAAATACAGTTTGCTTTGGCCTTTTTTGTAGCGGTGGTCGGTATTGATTGCCCAGTCCAGTTTTTTGTCAAGCCACACTCCCAGATACTTCTAGCTGCCCACGGTTTCCACCTCTACCCCATTGATGTCCACTGCTTGAGGGCATGGCCTTGACTTCCCAAAGTCTATCACCAGCTCTTTGGTTTTTTATGTGTTGAGCTGCATGCTGTTTGCATGGCTCCAGGTGACAAAGTCTCTCACTACAGGAGAAAGGTGGAGCACAAACTGATGGAGAACAATATGAGGGAGGTCTGGGATGGTGTGAAAATCATCACAGGCCAAAAAGCTAAAAACAGTACAGAGGGGGGACTCTGGAGAGGTCAAACCAGCTTAACATATTTTTCAACAGGTTTGACCAACCACCCCCCCCTCCCACCCAGCCAAGGCACCAACATAATGGCACCCTCACTTTCACCACGTCATGTGATCCCCCCTTCCCCTCACCCCTGGACACCGCTCTCCACCCCCCTCTTACCGATCTCTCCTCAAACACCCCAGTGGACCCTCCTCCCTGCATTATTACTGCTGACCAGGTCAGAGGAGAACTGAGGAAGCTTTGCCCAAAGAAAGCAGCGGATAATGTGTGCTTTGAACGCCTAGGTGTTCAAGTAAGGTCTCACGCCTATTGAAGACCTGCGCCTCTGAACTTGGGGAGCCGCTTCAGCACGTCTTCAACCTCAGCCTACAACTAGGGAGAGTGCCCACCCTCTGGAAGACATCTTGCATAGTTCCGGTTACAAAGAAAACCCGACCTAGTGAGCTGAATGACTTCCGACCGGTGGCACTCACGTCTGATGAAGACCCTGGAGCGGCTCCTTCTCAGACACATCAGGCCTAAGGTGCTGCACTCTCAGGACCCACTACAGTTTGCCTACCGGACAGGGGTTGGTGTGGAGGATGCCATCCTGTATCTCCTACACCGGGCCCACTCACATCTGGACAAGGGGGCGGGCACAGTCAGGATTCTTTTCCTAGACTTCTCTAGTGCCTACAACACAATCCAGCCCCTCATACTACAAAACAAACTGTCAGCTATGCAAGTAGACCCCCACCTGATAACTTGGGTCAACAACTACCTCACAGATAGACGACAGTTTGTTCGATTAAAGGACACCACATCGGACATCTTAATCAGCAGCACTGGGGCGCCTCAGGGGACTGTGCTGGCCCCTCTTCCCTTCACCTTATACACCTCAGACTTATAACTCTTATGACTCATAACTCTGAATCGTGCCACATTCAGAAGTATGCTAATGACACAGCCATCATGGGGTGTATAGGGGGGGACCAAGAGGAGGAGTACCGGACTCTAGCAGGGGTGGAATGGCCATCTGGCATACCGGGCATCGTCCCGGTGGGCCGTTGACCCAATGTGGGCCGGTCCGGTCCGCTATGTTTTCTTTTTTCCTCTTTTTCTAAATTCCCACCAATTGGGCCGGCCAATGGGCTACAGAGAGCTAGCAGTGTGTTGCCAGCATCGACGCATATTATTGGTCTATGTTTGTCATTGTCAATCAATCATGGGCTGACTGGCTCAGAGAGCCCTGACAGTGCTGTCAATCACAACACAAACCAGGGTGGGCGGGACGTCATGGCATGGGCCGGAGTCGCGGGAGCCGGTACGGAGCTGAAAACGCCCGGGTGGTGCTGAAAAACAGCGACTTAAGCCTCTGGAGATGGAAGTTAAATGTTCAAAATTGACAGACCTATTTGGTGCTGGGGTCCACACCCCAGCAGGTGCTGCTGCGGCAGGAGACGAGCGAGTGGAGGCATATATGCTAAGTTTGTTTCTCCATGGCAACGAGACGCGGGGCGCTCCTCTGTTGAGTGACTCCGGATTGAAGGCTTTTTTAAACATTATATAGCGACTTTTTTTCAAGTTTTGTCCAGTTAGACTGGTGCAATACGTTTGTGAAGTATGGATAGTGAGAGTTCTGCATCGATTGAATTAAAACATCAATCCACGACGGAATATGAAGATAGTTTCTCTGCTGGGGTCACCGCGCATCAAATGGCATCGAGACGCACCTACACCAGAGCGGACCTTCTGGAGCTGCGATATGCTTGCAAAACAGTTGATTTGTCACCAGAACAGCTGGATCTCATACCAACACACCGGCTTATAAAGAAGAGAAGGAGGAAAAGAGGATCGAGAGGAGGTATCAGGAACAGGATCAGGAGACGGGGAAGTAAACTACCACTACCTGCTTTCACTCTGTCAAATGTGCGATCGCTACGTAATAAGATGGATGAACTTGCGGCACTTGTTAAGCTTGATTCAGATTATCGGAGTACAAGTTTATTCTGTTTCACTGAAACGTGGTTAACTGAGGACATTACAGTGTGCTTGGATGGCTTTACATTCATACGCTTTGACCAGGACAAAGAAGTATTACGTATTTCTTCGTGGAAGGAGGGGTCGAATCCAAAGGAATAGCTTTAAAGAGACTTTATTTGTATAAAGTATTTTCGGTATGGTAAACTGATGCTCTGAAGTAAAGAGAGATTGAAGATGTGTTCTAAGCACGTGCGAGAGTGTTCTCCTAGCTGATCCTAGCCACAAACCCACGTATGTCTAATCGCTGCCGGGAGAGTTCTATTGTTTTCATGGCCAGGTGAGCTTCTTATGGACTCAGCAAGGACCGGAAGACTTGGAGAGGAACCGGTGTGACGTAATCCTCGGTTTTCCTCGCCTGGTCTGTGATGCTGCCCTCTGTGGCTAAAGTATCTATTGCAGCCTTCAGTAATGTCCTGCTTTCCCTTGTGGTTATGTGTAGTATTTACGGCTTATATGTTTGGTACTACCCTCTATTGGTTAAGTGAGGGAAATACAGCTTGTGTTCCTAAAATACGTAACAGTCCCTCCTTGGTCATCTTAGATGACCATACAATAATATTTTAAATCATAAACACCATTTACCACACCGAAAACATAGTCAAAGTAGGATCAATCATCAACACCATCAACCGTCGTGGAAAGACCTCTTGAAGAGAGGGAAAAACCACTACGCGTCCCCATAATACTGAGACGGCATTCACCTTGTGGGTCTTATTGGAAATACAGGTCATTATTTAACAATACAGCAATGAACATAAATCTTGTTATCATACAATCACATGGCCAAACAGCACACAAACAAAACTATCCATAGAAATCCTGAGCTAATACTTTTTGGTTATGTGCAACAAGGTCATAAAATATTCAACAGGTGCAAAAGTAACGTAAAAATTGGTGGTCATAATACAATTTTAAAATTTCTAAATGATTGATAGGCTAGCATGGATTTGGGGGGTTTAGGTGATCTTCGTGTATTGGTGCGCCGGTTCATGTGGGTGGTTTGGGCATGGATTTGGGGGTTCAGGTGATCTTCGTGTATTGGTGCGCCGGTTCATGTGGGTGGTTTGGGCATGGATTTGGGGGTTCAGGTGATCTTCGTGTATTGGTGCGCCGGTTCATGTGGGCGGTTTGGGCATTGTTATTATTGTAGTCATTGTTTTTTCTGTCGCCGTCGGGTCTGTAATTCATGAACTCAAGACTCGTCCCTCCTTGTCAAGGGCTCATCTCAGAGAGGTTACTCCTACATCATGGGAGCCTCCAAACAGGTTCCCCGTCGTCGTCGTGTCAGTAACAGGTGGCCTGTAAAACAATCGTCTCAAGGAAGATCAACAGTACCATTATCAATGCAGCGATTCAGAAATAACGGGTTGCATTCGCAACACTATACAATAACAAACAGCCTGGTATGGTTGTTAGAAATTTGTTATTCAAGTAAATCCGGGATATTGATTATCTTATATACAGGCGCTGCTACTAGAATAGTATAGGTGTTGACTATTCTAGATATTACAGCTGGATAGGGTCGGGCCCCTCAGGTGATGTATCATTGACTTTCATCGGATCATATCTGATCCCCATGTAAGCCTGAATGGCACTTGGCGCTTCTGTAGCGCCCACTGCTGTGGGGATCGGCAGATGCAGTAGCCCTCGTGCACAGGGAATTCAACGGCAGCCGGTGACAATTAACACGGTCTCTGCATTTATTCCCGCGACGGGCACTTACTGGGTGATGCCTTTCCGACTCCCAAACATATTCTCCATCCATCCTGTGAAAGGGTCATTAATGCCGGAGTTCTCTGCCAATTCTAACCTGAGGGATTGTAATTATGCCAGCAACCCATCCGGAGCTGTGTTATTGGGGATAAAGTACAACACGTTATGCCTATCATCGCATTTACCCCTCCTTGCTCTGTCAATAGCATTTCCATATCTATATATATTCCTTTTAACTTTATCTGGTAAACTGAACGAAGTGTTGCTGATTATGATACATGTAATTTATCCAAACAATATATATATACATCATTTTTATATGGTGGACAAGCAAAACAGAACCGATTCAAATCCTGCCGTTATTTGATCTCCTCATGTGACTGTTACTCCTTGCTCGGCGGAGGTAGTTTATCGGCTCCGGGTGTGTCTGCATCTGGTTCTGGAACTTTTGTTTCTATTGTAGAAATACAAACTCATGTACAGCAGTTAGTTGTTCAAAAACATATTTCCTATAATTCTATTTTTAATTGTTCTAATGGAAGTCCATTATGGGACCCTAGAAATGTAAGTGTAAGCATGAATCTAACCGTAAGCATTACGTGCAAAGTTAGCTGTGTCAGAGTGATACACGGTAGCCTACTCACCTTGCTTCTGGAAACATAGGACCTGAAAATTGTATGCGTTTCAAATATGTTTGTATTATAATTGATCTATTTAGTGCTTGTACGGATTTTACATTTTTGTTTTGAGTGTCCCATTCCTTATTCTGAGCTGATTTCAACCTTCAACCTTGATTTAATATTCACACTACATCCCTCCTTGCGCATTGCTTCAGCCATGCGCATTAAAATTAACCAATCCTAACAACGGTGTAGTGCAACCAAGTTGAAGTTCCTTTCCTTAATCATCTATACATAAACCAATCCATTATGAAGAGAAATTAAAACCAAAGGTCGATAGTTGTGGGTCTATGCAGCTGTCTTGAGACCAAGCTGTTGTTAAATGCAGTAAACCGTAAATGTTTCATGAGTCAGTATACATGTGTGCCGTAACTTATCAGGGAAAAAAAAAAAATATATCAGACTATGAGACGTTGACGTTGTAACAAAGTGTTACAGCAGTAGCAGTGGCATTTGAAAGGTTAACCCTCTACTTCTGAATCTACATTGAGCCTATGTTGTCCCTGGCGAGCAGATGTATTGCTAATCCCTTTCCTATCTTATAAACCTAAAAAGATGAAAAGAGGGAAATTAGAAAGTTAAAATTTGTATGTTCAATATCACTTCTTTGTAACCGTATCTGGTTCCAACAGCTACCTTCATTATACTACCCGATTGTCCTACACTATATGCACATCTGGGCATTAAATATAGGGTGATATTCTAAAACAAAACAAAACCTGAACCTAAAATAAAAATTCTGAAGTTATTGGATAAAGCAAAGTTATTGAAAGTTAATTATAATGAACCATTTTCTAATTATCTTAGTTTTATATGTGGTATGCTTTCAATATCCCCTCGTGTATGTAACAGTCGAGTAACCTCCATTATTTTGGTGGCTCTGGCACACACAAGAGGACATTTACACATGGTATATGAATCCACCATTTGTTTTCATTTTATATTTTTACTGATTTTTATTTTCATTTTATTTTTATCTCTATATACACATTCTTAAGAAAAGTACGATGATTAATCATAATATGCATCAACAGACCTAAAAATAAGCATATTATTCAACAATTTGAGACTTCAGATGGGATTTCTTCCTGCGGAGCCCTTCATTTTCTAAAGGGTCCGCAGAAAGGTCCGCTGAGTGGTCAGGAGTTCCTACACCTTCAGAAGTGTTGCTGAGGACAGCTGCCTCACAACAAACCCAAAGCCTTTGTTAACCATATGGTCATATTAGTCATCATTCCGTCATAAGTATGGGGTGGTCGTTCCTTATCACTTGCGTCTCCGCGCTTCTCTGGGGATCAAGGATAACGGGCCCAAACCAACACAGGACAACAAAGGAACAGAGTGAGAACTGACTTCCACTAACCTCAAAGGATTTTGAACGACCCTGCAGAATAACAAGACCACATGGGAAAATACAAACATACAAAACTTAAATTTGAACATTATCAAAAATATCTTAATATTAAAAATCTGCATTTCAATATTAGGCATCATACTTCTGTTGTTACCGTAACGTTTTTTATAGTTTGTAATGAAATATATATTTTAATCTTTCTTATTTTGGTATTTTGGACCTCGTCAGGTCTGTTGAACTATGCATTTCTACCGCTTGTCCTCAGGATCCTCTATTGGGGGGGACTCTTCTGCTCTCCTATGAGGCAGGTTATCCCAAAACTCTTCTAATAAGAATTCCCAGGCCTGGTTAATCCCCGGACTTCTGTGGACGAGCGGTATGCACGCTATGGACAACTTTAAAGGCTAACCGTTCATGATGCGGAGTTTAGATAATTATTCCTATCTTAAGATCACCGTGTAACTGTCGTATAGGGATCTGGTTTGATGCAAGACCCCTGGGTTGGTGTCCTTTTGTAGGACTTCTTTCGGTTCTTGAATCCGGCATTCCTAATTGTTGAATACAAGATATTGCATGCATATTGGTGGTATGATATTATATCTATTGCAATCGCTCCAATGGAAGCAATAGTTGACCTTTGAACACCTCACGCAGTGTTATTCAGTCTATTCGTATGTAGTAGCTGATTATAGTAGAATTTAACCCATGTACCTTTAATATTCGCAAAAAACGTATTGTAATTGTGTCGACCGCAGTTGAGCTAACTCCCTCCTTGGGCACCGTTTAAAACCATGTGCACCATTTATTAATTAGACATATTATTCTAGCAGTTGAACCCCGTGTCTATTTGAACCAGCCTGGTTCTCTACCTGTCTTGCTACACAAAACACATGTTGAATAGACAGAAGCGCTCAGCAACCTGAAAAAAAATAATAATTACTGTCCGTGTTTGGCATTCGTTCTTATACTGCCATTTCCTGGAGAGAGAAAGAATTAAGATCAATGCAGAGAAGTAAAAAGATGAGTGTTTGGCAACTATAATGCTTGGTTTGCCACCTCCTAAAGAGAAAAGAGAATTAATATTTTATGCACAGAAGTAAAATGATGATCGTGGGCAACTGATCGTTGTGTTGCCACTCCCTGATTAGAAAAGAGAATATTTGTAGTAATGTTAACTATTAAAATGATGGATGTCGGGCATCCATTACTGCTCGGGTTGCAAAGGCCTGACGAGAAAAGAAAACAAATTTAGAACAAATACAAGACATTGATAGATCGTTTAACCTATTAATGTTGGTGAATTAAAAAACATTGATTACAACCTACACAAATATTTGCGTGCTTTGCCGATATCAACTAGGGACTGGCTTCTTGTATTTCAGCACCCAGACACACAGACCCTCAAATATACAAACACATATACCAAATTCACATCTGGTTCCAACATATTACCAGGTGTTAGGGGTGGGAGGGGGCAAGGGGGAGGAAGAACAATGAGATAAGACTTCAATTTAACTGACAATAGGAAGGGGTTTAGTCTCCTCCTTTAAGCAATGTAAATAAGGTAGTGTGTGGTAGAGAGCGTTTGAAGGTACAGCCTAGGTGTGTTCCTCTTTTTGTTGCAGGGCTGTGTGATTCTATTGTTGCAAGGTAAATTTGGTCTCGTCTGGTGGGGCAGACAATTAAGGGGATTCTTGAGCTGGATGAGGGGAAAACAGTAGATTGGTTACTTGGAAAGCTGGTGGTCGTCTAGTTGGGACTTATAATAGTTATATTTTTGTGGTACATTTGGAGATGTTGAGATGTAATTGGGAAATATCTCGTGTTAACGAGTAGGGGGCATTACAAGAACTACAAATATGGCTGCGGTGCAAACTACATGCGTATCAGCCGACTACAGAAACTTCTTTGAGTTCTATCTGTCCGGCTGAGAATTGTGGTACCTTATAACATAAGGCTACCACTTAACCGCAGTTTGTGTTCTCAATACACTATGGCTCTGCGCTGTGTGTACATTTATATGTACACAAGTTATCGTTGTTAAAAATAGCGACTGGGGGGTGGTCTTTATGATGAGGGTTTAGAGGGAGGAAGATTGGTGGTGGGGGATGGGGTTCATTCAGGCCCCGTACACACGAAGCCGAAACGGGCGAAACCGTTACGGTTTTGATCTATCCGGTTTCGAAGTATCTCCGTAAAGACGAAGCCAAGCGAAACCGGGTAGACCTGTAGAAACGCTGTAGTACACAAGCCAGGCCCATAATGGGCGCTGCTTCTGCTACAGAAATCCAGAAGGAAAATAAATAAGAAAAGAGGCGAGCATGCGCATAAAGGGTGAGACTCCGCGGGCTTAACAGTCATTGGCTAGAGGATCGAAGGGGGGGGGCGATGACGTCATGGTTTGCGGTTTCAGTCGGTTTCAGGCGTCCACACGAATCCAAAACGAAACCGGGTAGATTTGAAACCACCTCCGAGGGTGGTTTCAGAAGTTTGCGGTTTCGGTCAGCGGATTCACCGGCTTCGTGTGGACGGAAGGCCGAACTGTACAAGACCTTTGCGGTTTCGCCATGAAATCGGCTTCGTGTGGACGGGGCCTAAGACAGTGGAGGAGGAGACGCGGAGAAAGACGGGGTTGGAGTGAGAGAGAGATGGAAGGCCAGTGAGGGGACAGGGTGTTAGACTGGGCCTTGAGGGGGGGTGGTGGGGACTTTTACGAGTGTAAAGGGTTAGGAGGGACTCGTAGATTAATAATTCATCGTTTTTAATAACAAAATATCAACAGACTTGAATGTAAAAGCAATCATGCAGTCTTGGATGTTATTAGCGGATCATCAGATAGGTGGTATTTACTCTGACCGTCCGCAATGGAGCTATTGCTTAGGAACACAGACCGTGCCGGCCTCAGGAAAGTTCAGAAGAATGGGAGAAGTTAAAGATAATAATGATTGGAACTCTCGTTAATGTTCTTTTGTGGCTCGATCTTCAAAGAGACCGATAGTGGAGGACTTTACCTCGCACCCATAACCATGAACAATCGTTAACGACAAGTACTCAAAACGACGCCAGTGGGGCATTTAAGACAAAGCTATTCTGGGGGGAAGGGGGGGGGGGGGGGGGGGGGGGGGGTCTTTATGAGGGGGGGTGGGAGACAGGGAAAAAAGGGTGGGGAGGGAATTTACGAGAGGGGGTTGGAGACAGGGAAAAGAGGGTGGGGAGGGAATTTACGAGAGGGGGTTTAGGCGGGAGGAAGAGACGAGGAGATCTACGAAGGGGGATCGAAGGGAGGGTACAGGGGGGGGTTGGATTCACTACCAAGAACTACAAATATGGCTGCGGTGCAAACTACATGCGTATCAGCTGACTACAGAAACTTCTCAGAGTTCTATCTGTCCGGCTGAAAACGGTGGTACCTTATGGCATAAGGCTACCACTTAACCGCAATTTGTGTTCTTAATACACTCTGTTTCTGCGCTTTGTGTAAATTTATATGTACACAGATAGCCCTATGAGATCCTTGGATGATAAGGGGAACTACAAATAGAAGTCATTGTTGTTAAAAATAGCGACATAGAGAGAGAGAGAGAGATAGAGAGAGGTGATGTGGGAAGGGTGGGGGTTCGTTCTATTCTCTGGGGAAGGGGGGGGGGGGGGCTTTATGGGGGGGGGGGGTGGGAGACAGGGACTAAAGGATGGGGAAGTAATTTAAGGGGTGAGGGAGGGCCTACCTTTAGACAGGCAAGCAGACAGAGAGAAAGAGCGAGGAATTGGGAGTTACAAGATTGTACAACGTTAATTACTTTTCAATATTCCATATTGAAATTGGGAACAACCTTCCTGGTTGCCCAAAAGCAATACGTCTGTACAAACAAAGTGGATTTACGGATTTATCACATGTATACATAAATATTGTTCTCCCATAGATGTTGAATTCTATTAGCTACAAAATTATAGCCAAAATATTATGCGTCAGAAACTATTGCTTCACTGATGGTTTTCAACTTATTGCTATTCATTTATTGATTCGTAGAGGATGAGGATGAGGGCACTTAATGAGCGTGCGGAAACTGTAGTTATGAACTAGATATTGATATTTAAATCAAAATCAAACTAAATACCTCAAATATTGGAATGAAATATACAATCCAATACTTCCAGCTATTGACTAGTGAAATGTGACAATTATAATTGCATCATTGGCTGAATAAGTAGCTGTCGAAACAATGTTATCATTTGAAACAGATGGATCTTTAAGGGAATATATTTATGGAGAGAGAACATATTTCTACAGACAGACAGACAGACAGACAGACAGACAGACAGACAGACAGACAGACAGACAGAGCACACCGGGGGTCCCTTTGTGCAGGCTACTATTGCCTTATCAAAACACCCAGGTCAAAAATGACACTTGTTTCCTTCAATAAGTGTGTGCTTGGAGAGAGAGAGAGAACATATCTCGAGAGAGAGAGAGAGAGAGAGAGAGAGAGAGAGAGAGAGAGAGAGAGAGAGAGAGAGAGAGAGAGAGAGAGAGAGATAGAGCGAGAGGGAGGGAGAGAGATCTGCTTTTGTCCCAGGTCAGAGATCATGCAGTCTTAACAAAAGACTTACCATTGCAGACCCTACCTATTTGCAGAAGAGAGAGAGAGAGATAGTGAGTGAGTATCAAAGTGAGTGAGTGAGTGAGTGAGTGAGTGAGAGAGAGAAAGAGGGAGCTAGGGAGAGGGGGAGAGAGAGCGAGAGAGATCTGCTATTGCCCAGGTCAGAGGTCATGCAGTCTTAACAAAAGACTGACCATTCAGACCCTACTGACTTGCAGGAGAGAGAGAGAGAGATGAGAGAGATGAGAGAGTGAGTGAGTGAGTGAGTGAGTGTGAGAGAGAGAGAGAGAGAGAGAGAGAGAGGGGGAGAGAGAGAGAGAGAGGGGGAGAGAGAGAGAGAGAGAGAGAGAGAGAGAGAGAGAGAGAGAGAGAGAGAGAGAGAGAGAGAGAGAGGGGGGGGAGAGAGAGGGAGAGAGAGATCTGCTTTTGCTTAGGTCAGAGGTTATGCAGTCTTAAAAAAAAAGGACTGACCATTCATCCCCTACTGACTTGCAGGAGAGAGAGAGAGATGAGTGAGTGAGTGAGTGAGTGAGTGAGTGAGTGAGTGAGTGAGTGAGTGAGTGAGTGAGTGAGTGAGTGAGTGAGTGAGTGAGTGAGTGAGTGAGAGGGAGAGAGAGAGGGAGAGAGAGAGGGAGAGGGAGAGGGAGAGGGAGAGAGAGAGAGAGATCTGTTTTTGCTTAGGTCAGAGGTTATGCAATCTTAACAAAAGACTGACCATTCATCCCCTACTGACTTGCAGGAGAGAGAGTGAGTGAGTGAGTGAGTGAGTGAGTGAGTGAGTGAGTGAGTGAGTGAGTGAGTGAGTGAGTGAGTGAGTGAGAGAGAGAGAGAGAGAGAGAGAGGGGGAGAGGGGGAGAGGGGGAGAGGGGGGGGGGGAGAGGGGGAGAGAGAAAGAGAGAGAGAGAGGATGTAACACTTAAGTTGAGGCCCCCTGTTGCTCTTGAGCAATGGCGTTTGTTTCAAAAAGGGCTCTGACTACAAAGACTGTGGAGGTACGAACAAAGGAAACGCACGTTTCCAAGACGCGTTGTCGCTTTAAATCGTACACCACGTGGTACATCCAAAATGCTGCAGAAACAAACTAGTTTTGGATCTCTATAAGAAGTATGAGATTCCTGCAAGTTTGTCCCCACGGCGGGTTAGCGAGGCACTTGATAGCAGATGGGTTATACTGCGTAAGTCTACCTCTACGGCTGCGTTATATACTATACGAACTTGCAGTTTCGATTTTCAATGGACCGGGCCTGGAGGAATCAAACCCATTCAAACTCCACAGCAAACAAAGCTACGCCACCGGTTTTATGCAAGTAAGCTAGATTAACGTTAATATGACCTTTCTCGCCCCACCGTAATGGCTCAAACGTTTTTACTGGTCGGTTCTTTTGTACTGGCTTAACATCCGTACATTCTTCACACAACACACAAACCACAGGTATTATTTCTCCCACGCGGTACAAACATTTAGATCTAATCAGGATTGGATACAGTCTATCGACAAACCCATGTAAAACACACTCCCAGCCCTTTTTACTTCGTGAGCTCGTTATTCAATTTCAATCTGTTAGCGTATCCTAGGCCGTTTATCTAACCGGCTGTATGAATTTCAACCAGTCCGAGATCACACGTCCCCGCAACCAGTCGAAGGCAGTACAAGCTATTCACCTAAATGTGACTATGTCTAACTATACAGAGTTCAGTCATGGACAACAGGTTCTGTTTACCTTTCTTGTGGCGCCTGTAAGTAGCTTGTACTGCTTTCCGAACGGCCCCGCAGTCGCTAGTCTCGGTCCGGGACCTTCCAGGAACGTCGGGGTCACCAATGTATTACGTATTTCTTCGTGGAAGGAGGGGTCGAATCCAAAGGAATAGCTTTAGAGAGACTTTATTTGTATAAAGTATTTTCGGTATGGTAAACTGATGCTCTGAAGTAAAGAGAGATTGAAGATGTGTTCTAAGCACGTGCGAGAGTGTTCTCCTAGCTGATCCTAGCCACAAACCCACGTATGTCTAATCGCTGCCGGGAGAGTTCTATTGTTTTCATGGCCAGGTGAGCTTCTTATGGACTCAGCGAGGACCGGAAGACTTGGAGAGGAACCGGTGTGACGTAATTCCTCGGTTTTCCTCGCCTGGTCTGTGATGCTGCCCTCTGTGGCTAAAGTATCTATTGCAGCCTTCAGTAATGTCCTGCTTTCCCTTGTGGTTATGTGTAGTATTTACGGCTTATATGTTTGGTACTACCCTCTATTGGTTAAGTGAGGGAAATACAGCTTGTGTTCCTAAAATACGTAACAGAAGTAACGGGGAAATCAGTCGGAGGTGGTCTATGCATCATGGTTGTAAATGACAGATGGGCAACGAACTTCACAGTTCGTGAGATGCACTGCTCACGACACTACGAAATCTTGTCTGTGTCATTTCGTCCCCACTATCTTCCCCGTGAATTTCAATTAATAACAGTAATTCTTGTTTATGTCCCTGGCCCTGACAACGCGCTGGCAGCAGAGCGCATTTTAGAATGTTATGACAATGCCGTCTCCAGGGCATCTGACCAGCCCAGTGGCTGGCCATCAGTGTTTCTGATGGGAGATTTCAACACATGTGACGTCACCGCACTTCTCCCACAGTTAGAACAGTATGTAACAACACCAACACGGCTGAATAGAACGCTAGATTTATGTTTTGGAAACATCCCGGGTGCATATGTATCCAAGCCCTGCCCTGCCCTTGGGTCCTCAGATCATAATGTAATACTACTACTGCCTAAGTACAGACAAAAATTGAAGACCCAAAAAGTACAGGCCCAAACCATCATGGCATGGGAGGTAGACTCCATTCAAAGACTGAAAGGATGTTTTGAGCTGACAGATTGGGAAGAATTCTTCAGGGAATGCAATGGTGACCTTAACCTGTTGTACGATACCATATGCTCTTACGTCACATTCTGTGCTGATAGTGTTATTCCCACCAAACAAATTAAGATCTTTGCAAACAATAAGCCATGGATAACCAAAGACCTTAAGAACTGTCTCAATTTAAAAAAGTTTGCATTCATCCAGGGTGACCAGCAGAGAGTTAAAGAGCTGAAAAAGGAGCTAAAGCAGAAGACCAAGCTGGCCAAGCTCAACTACAAAAACAAAATGGAGGAGAAGTTCATCAGTGGAGATATAAGGCATGCATGGAGGAGCCTAAACACCATGATGGGCAGGAATAAGAACACTGCTGCAGTACAATGCCCAGACCCTGCTGCCTTTGCTGAAGAACTCAACACCTTCTATGCCAGATTCAACAACACTGACTCTATGGAGGAAATGGTCACTCTCCTATACCCCCCAGAATCTATCTGCATAGAAGAGAAGCGGGTTATATCCATCTTTTCCCATCTCCATTCCTCCAAAGCTCCTGGACCAGATGGGCTGAAGGGCAGAATACTGAAGGAGTGTGCAAGTCAGCTGGGCGGTGTAATGACGGAAATGTTTCAGCTCTTCCTAGATGCCAGTTTTGTTCCCAGGGCGTGGAAGGAGACCACCATCATCCCTGTTCCCAAAAAGCCCCGGGCTAAAGCTCTGAACGACTTCAGACCAGTGGCACTCACCTCTATCCTGTGCAAATGCATGGAGAGAGTTGTTGCAGGAGAGCTCACCACCACCATCGGTGAGAATCTGGATCCACTGCAGTTTGCCTACAAGCCAAAACGAGGTGTGGAGGACGCTACATTACATCTACTGGATACCATCACAAAGCACCCCGACTCCCAGAACTCCTTGGTCAGGATCTTATTCATGGACTTCTCGTCAGCATTTAATACAGTTAACATCAACACACTCCTGCATCGCCTTCAGCAGCTTCGGGTCAACCCAGCACTGACACTTTGGATCAAGGAGTTTTTAAAGGACAGACCCCAGCATGTAAAGGTCCAGGGTGTAACATCGTCCAACATCATCCTTAACACTGGAGTCCCACAGGGTTGTGTTTTGTCTCCCATCTTGTTCTCAATATACACCAATGAGATCACATGCAACATCAGTGGATTCAAGCTATTTAAATATGCAGATGATCTGGCCTTGGTGGCCAAACTGACAGATCAAAGCACCCTGTCCAAGTACACCCAATATATCACTAAAATGGCCCTGTGGTTCAAAGAAAGCTCACTGCAGTTGAACATCAGCAAAACCTAAGAACTGTGTTGCCATAGGAGGACCCTGGAAGGACAAGTAGTTGAACAGGTGGTGAAGTTCAAATACCTTGGCACAGAGATCGACCCACGTCTGTCCTTTAGCCAGCATTCAGATGGGGTTTACAAGAAGGGACAACAACGTATGTATCTCCTGAGGAAACTAGACACCTTCAATGTCAGTAAAGACATTTTGTCAACTGCCTACCAATCTCTGGTGGAATCCATCATTACTTGCAACATTACATCCTGGTACGGCTTCCTCACAAACGCAAGCAAAAGCAGACTTAATAGATTAACTAAGCAAGCAAGCAAGCTAATAGGAATACACCAGAAAGCGCTGGAGGATCTGTATATCCAGGCAGTGGGAAGGAAGACCAACTCCATCCTCTTAGATCCCTCCCACCCACTCCATCCTTGTTTTGATCTACTTCCTTCTGGCAGAAGATTCAGAATGCCTTTGGCCAGGAAAGCTATCTACAAAAAATCATTCATCCCCATAGCTATACACACACACAGAACACTCATTCCTCAAAGAACTCACACAAATAACACACACACACACACACACACACACACACACACACACACACACACACACACACACACACACACACACACACACACACACACACACACACACACACCTCCAAGCCTTCAGTCAAAAGACAATTTTCTAGTAACGATGTCGTGTGCAAAGTTTGGTGTCGATTGGTCAAGAAATGTGGGAGGAGTAGGGAAAAAACAGTTTTGCGGTTTTCGCGATTTTGCGAAAAAAAATTATAGACGCAAATGGGCGTGGCCTATGTCAAAAGATGCAGCAGACTCCAGTGATTATGTGGGTACAAGTTTTTGACTGTGGAAGGTTCGGTGTGGGAGTTATAGCCCCAAACGCGTATTCCTTGGTATAGCGCCACCTAGTGGCCGGCATGTCTGGATTTTGTCGTCTGCCGTCACCTCACCGACCTGGATCTAGTCATGCAATTGGCGTGTCGGCACCATTTACGGTTTGGGTTGTGGTACCACTTCTAGCTGGGAATAATAATAATAGGAAGAAAAATCCTTACAAAAACAATAGGGATCCAACCTGTTGGCTTGGACCCCTAATAATTCATTGAATTTATTTAGCGCTTTTCTAGACACTCAAAGACGCCTACAGTGAAGGGGGGGGGGACCTCACTAACCACCACCAGTATGTGGTATTATGCAACATGTTTTGCCTCAGATTGAAACAAAAGGTTTGATTATGATTATTTCCTGGTTGAAGATTTTCACATTGATTTTAATTTCAAACATTTGCATATCTTTTAAGTTAAATTAACAGTTATGCAGGTAGGCCGAATTACAGGTCTGAATAGATATGCATTCTCATATACATGTATGTGCACATGTATGCATACATGTTGTGCACATACACGTGTATGAGAATATGAGAAGTATATGAGATAAAAAATTAAATTCTATATTTATGGTTTCATAATGACTGAGTCACCGTTAAAACAAATTGGTTTCAGCTCTAATGCTGTTACTGTCTGTAATATGTTTCTATTTAGATTATTTTTCAGGAGATTTTGTTATTATTGTCCGAGTCTGGTTTTAACTAATGCTGGGCTTACACCAAACGATTTTCACAGTCACAGACTAATAACTGCAAGAGAGGATTTAGCGTTGGATCATGTGTGATATTTAACAAGGGTTTTGTAGTAGATATGGCCGGTGGAGATGCAGCAACCACAGGATGTCTGTTAACTTCCTGTTCGGGTTTCACACCTTTCTTGTCAGCAGCACAAGAAACACAAACTTGAAAAACAAAAAACTGTACTATTATTCGGATATACAGGGTTCTTCCCGTTCGTCTCGTCCCACCCCTAGTGCTAATAATGTAGTGGGCTGGTCTGGAGAGAAAATCCCATATCTGAAATTTTCTCCCAGTCCAACCCTGCCTGTAGCTCTCCTTCGCCTCCTTCAAACACTGTTTCAGCTCACGCTGTGCTGTCCTGGGTTACACCAGCGATCGTTGACATATATTATGAGCCCCCCACCTTTGCTCTTACCACAGGTTTTTGTGCCTCTATCGGCGCGATAATATTTTTGTCTCAATAACGTTTCAATATGCAGCCCACTTTGTAGATAGATAGATAGATATATACTTTATTAATCCCGGGGGAAATTCAAGTATCCAGTATCAGCCGAAAACACACATAAAAACAGTGCAGATGGATGTGCAAAAATACAGATATAAATAAATATAAATAAATAAATAAATAAAATGTCCATTGTTGTTATCTATTGTCCTCCCTGCCTTTACTGTGAGCTGTTGTACAGTCTGATGGCCAGGGGGACGAAAGAGTTTTTTAGTCTATTAGTGGAGCTGGACTGGGACAGCAGTCGGCCACTGAAAACACTCCTCTGCCTGGTGAAGGTGTCATGCAGAGGGTGGTGGGTGTTGTCCAGGATGGACAGCAGTTTGTCAAGGGTCCTTCTCTCTGCCACTGTCACCAGAGAGTCCAGCTCTGTTCCCACTACTGAGCCAGCACTCCTCACCAGTCTGTCCATTCGACCAGCGTCTCTCCTCCTGCTGCTTCCTCCCCAGCAAACCACAGCATAAAAGAGCACGCTGGCCACCACAGACTGGTAAAACATCTGCAGTAGTTTTTTGCAGATGTTGAAAGACCCCAGCCTTCTTAGGAAGTACAGACGGCTCTGCCCTTTCCTGTATAAAGCTTCCATATTTGCTGTCCAGTCCAGCTTGTCGTCCAGCTGCAGTCCCAGATATTTATAGGTCCTGACCACCTCCACATCGACCCCCTCGATGGACACGGGTAGGAGATGTGGTTTCTTCCTTCTGAAGTCCACCACCATCTCCTTGGTCTTGGAGGAGTTCAGCTGCAGATGGTTGGACCTGCACCACCTCACGAAGTCCTCGACCAGGCTCCTGTACTCCACCTCCCTTCCATCCTTGATACAGCCAACTATCGCAGTGTCGTCTGAGTATTTCTGCACATGGCAGAGCCCAGAGTTATGCTGGAAGTCGGATGTATACAAGGTGAAGAGGACGGGAGAGAGCACGGTGCCTTGTGGTGCTCCGGTGCTGCTGACCACAGTGTCTGACGTGCAGCCCTTCAGTCTAACGTATTGTTGTCTCTCTATTAGGTAGTCCGTAATCCATGTAACCAGGAGTGGGTCCACTCTCATCTCTGTCAGCTTGTCTCTCAGCAGGAGGGGCCGGATGGTGTTGAAGGCGCTGGAGAAATCAAAAAACGCGATCCTCACGGCGCCGCTCTCCCTGTCCAGATGAGAGTGGGCCCTATGGAGCAGATAGAGGATGGCATCCTCCACGCCCACCTTCTCCTGGTATCCAAACTGCAGTGGATCTTGTGCGTGGTGGACCTGGGGTCTGAGGACATGGAGCAACAGCCGTTCAAATGTCTTCATAATGTGTGATGTTAGTGCTACTGGTCTGAAGTCACCCGGCTCCCTGGGGTGTTTTTTCTTAGGAACCGGGATGAGACATGAAGTCTTCCAGAGCACTGGGACCCTCCCCAGCTGCAGGCTCAGGTTGAAGAGATGCTGGAGTGGCTCCCCCAGTTCAGCAGAACAGGCTTTAAGCATCCTTGGACACACTCTGTCCGGGCCTGCTGCTTTCCTTGGATGAAGCCTCCTCAGCTCTCTGCTCACCTGATCTTTGGTGATGGTGGTGTGGAGGGGGGTTGAACTGTCCATGGGTGTGGAGGGTGGGGGTGGGGGTGGTCTGCAGTCTGAGGTGGTGGAATTGGGGGAGGTGATGGACATGGTGTGGGTGTGAAGTGGACCATCGCTGGTTGTGGGAGCTGGAGTGTCAAACCTGTTAAAAAACAGGTTTAGCTGGTTTGCTCTTCCAGCATCCCCCTCTCCTGTGATGCTGCCCTTCTTCTTGCAGCCTGTGATGGTTTTCATGCCATCCCAGACCTCCCTCATGTTGTTATGCTGCAGCTTCTGTTCTACCTTCCTTCTGTATTCCTCCTTCGCCTCTCTCAGTTGGACCTTGAGTTCCACCTGTATGCGCTTCAGCTCGTCTCTGTCACCTTCCTTGAATGCCCTCTTCTTCCTGTTCAGGATGTCCTTGACATTACTGGTGATCCAGGGCTTGTTGTTGGGGAAGCAGCGTACTGTTTTGATAGGGACCACAACGTCCATACAGAAGTTCAGGTAGTCAGTAGTGCAGTGTGTGACCCCCTCTATGTCCTCACCATGTGCTCCCTGCAGCACGCTCCAGTCAGTACATTCAAAGCAGTCCCTCAGAGCCTCTGCTGCTTCAGGAGACCATTTCCTGAAGGAGCGTTTGGTCGTAGACTGTCTCTGGATCTGTGCTTTGTACTGTGGCAAGAGCAGGACCAGGTTATGGTCAGACTTTCCCAGTGGGGGCAGAGGAGTGGCAGTGTAAGCTTCCCTCACGTTGGCATACAGGAGGTCTAATGTCCTGTTCTTCCTGGTGGGGCAGCTTACAAACTGGTGAAAGTCTGGCAATGTGGAGTCCAGTATCACATGGTTGAAATCCCCGGAGACAGCGATGAATGCGTCTGGGTGTTGTGTTTGCAGTCTCGCGATTGTTGAATGTATGACGTCACACGCGGTCTCTGCGTGCGCCCGCGGAGGGATGTAAACAACAACAGCGATGGCGTGGGAGAACTCTCTTGGTATGTAGTACGGTCTGCGACCTACCGCAAGCAGCTCGATGTCTCGGTCGCACACGATTTCCTTCACCGTAACATGCCCCTGGTTGCACCATCTGTTGTTGATAAACAGCGCGAGTCCCCCTCCTTTGCTTTTGCCGCTGCGTCCACAGTCTCGGTCCGCTCTCACTGTGGTGAATCCAGGTAGATCCACATTAGCGTCCGGGATGTTCTGGGTTAGCCAGGTTTCAGAGAGGCAAAGTAAGCTGCACTCCCTGAACGTCTTGTCCGTCCTCACAAGGGCAGCCAGCTCGTCCGTCTTGTTGGTCAAACAGTTCACATTCCCCATCACTATCGACGGAACCGAGGGCTTGTACTTCCACCGCTTAGCCGCTAGCCTAGCCTTCACCTTATCTCCGGCTCTGCAGCCTCGGCGCCTCCTCCTCAGCTCCGCAGGTATGGGGTGGAAAAAGCCGTTACGTCCCATTGTTTGGAGCGAAAGCAGTTTCTCCCTTGAATAAACAAGATGTCCATCGCTTTGCTGTCCATGACAAGTCAGTGTATCCATATAATATCTATAGATCTACACATATAAATAGTTGATAAAGTTAAAAGTTTATAAAAACACACTTAAATTACTAAAAACAACGCAACACGCACGGAGCTACTGGATAAGCGTCCTACTCGCGTCGGCGCCATGGCAACCAGACTACAACATTGTAGTCAATGAACAAGACAATAAGTAAAAGGCCTATGTCCAAAATGCATGACACATGGTTTGTGATTGACCTATGGACGACACTAAAGTAGCCTACAGTATCGTATGTTTAAATGCAATGTATTTTTGTATACACTGTGTTACGGTTTGTGCCACGAGAACCTTACTTGAACACCTTCTACAAGTTAACCACATTCCTTATTTAGCATATTTTATCAATACAATTGCCATCACTATTCCATTACTATACTTACAGTATGCATGTATGCATTACAACCAAGCAAAATATTGACTATTTGATGTCTGTGCAATGTGCCATGAATCTTTGTGCACCTCTTTCAGTCAAAAACAGCCAGAAGATAAGGAGTTTTAAGGGTAATTTTCAGGATGTTGTCATATATACCTACACACAGCAAACACAAGTTCAAATTTTATTTTATTATTTAACACAACATTGTAAAGTGACAGATGTCTGACTAAAAATAGAATGAACTTTACAGTAGAAAATTAAGAAGACTTGAAGAAGGTTAAGCACACTGCTGATAAGTATTAAAGTGAACACGAAGAAGCTAAATATTATGTTATGTTAACATATTTTGTACACTCACAAACCAGAACTTACCACAGGGGAAAAGGGCCCTATTCAACTCATAAGATGTCGGTTTAAGCCCTGGGTCCAGTTTTCTGAAAATATAGTTTTTCTGATGCTCCAGTTGGATGAAGCCAGAAGAGGTCTTGGGGTTGGTGCTTCCATCTCATCTCCTGTGGCATCACACAATGATAGCTGGAGGTCGTCTAAATACCCCTCTGTTAAAATGGTTAAAAAAAAAAATCAAAAGCAAAAATTTTTGCTTTTGATTTTACACACAGTGTGTACTGTGTGTAGTGGCTGTTAAAGGCATAACTTTTTTTCTTTTCTTTTTATCTTAACACAATGCTTTGGGCAACTGGAAACATCGTTAAGTACATACCAATAGCCTCTGGAGCAAAGACCACCTCAGAGCTATTGTCAGGAGCATCAACAGGAGGATTAGTCTTCTGACTGCAGCTATCTGTACCAGAATAAAAAACAAAGAATTATTCACAGCATTTAGATGGTCTACTTGTCCCAACACTACTTGCACATGATAGTCGGTTATTTGTTATCAGTGATATCAGCGCACAGATTTAAAAGAAAACTCAGACCCCAGCCACTGCCTGTTCCCCCTTCTGACCAAACCCAAATTGTATAAGCCTAGTCTAGTATGGCAATTGCGATATTCTATATAATGTTGTTACTTGAAGAATAATAAGACAAAATAAAAAAATTCATTATCTAAATATTGCTTCTGGTTTGTTAGTCATGGTATAATATAGGGCTGACCGATAAATCGTATTTTCATCGTCATCGCGATATGAACATGCGCGGTTAACACATCGGAAAAGATGCCTGAAACGCGATGAATAAAAATCATTTTATTTACACGCGCCATGTATTCACACCCAGCATGCGAACATTTGACCTATCAGATGGAGCCCTGGATACATGCGCCATGCATTCCCACCATTTGGCCAATCAGATGAAGCAACAGCTAGCCGTCGGCGCCGGCAGCGTCCCCGGGTCCTATGTTCCCCCGGGTCCTATATGTGTTCCGGAGCCACCCTCAAATTAATTAGGGGTCCAAGCCAACAGGTTGGATCCCTATTGTTTTTGTAAGGATTATTATTCTACCTCCCCGTGAAAGTGGAACCACAGCCCAAACCGTAAATGGTGCACACGCGCCAATTGCATGACTAGATCCAGAATCGGCACCGCTACTCAGATAACAAAATCCAGACACGCCGGCCACTAGGTGGCGCTATACCAAGGAAAGACGCGTTTGGGGCTATAACTCCCACACCGAACCTCCCACATTCAAAACCTTGTACACACATATTCACTGGAGTCTGCTGCATCTTTTGGCATAGGCCACGCCCATTTGCGTCTACAATTTTTTTTCGCAAAATCGCGAAAACCGCAAAACTGTTTTTTCGCTACTCCTCCCACATTTCTTGACCAATCGACACCAAACTTTGCACACGACATATTCAGACGCACACGCAAAGAATGCATGAAACACTTTTTTGATCTGTCCTTCGATAACGAAACGGTAGCGTTTTGAATATTGGTTTATTAGCTAAATTAGACGTGGAATATCAAAAATCCAAGGAAATCCAAAATTAGACATCGGATCGAGTCCACATTTTACACACATGTTGGTGCTAACCTTAATGTCGTTCGATAAAAATTTCGGAAAATTTCGCCATTAGGGGGCGCAATAAACGAGGAAATTGTATATCTTCTACAAAATTTCGCCGCGAAAACGCTACACTGACTTCTCGCTACTCCTACCACAGTCAAATCCTTTGTATCCACAGGTTCAGGGTAGCGTTTTGAACACATGCTTCGCTTTGTGCCGGCGAAACGCACATTTCTTGTCGCGTTGTGCCGGCGAAATGCACACTTCTTGGACCCCTGCATAACTGCTTGCAGTTCTAGTTGGTGTTAATTTTGTGGCGACTGCGAGGCTATGTAACACGATGGCGGAGAAAGGAGAGAATAGCGAGGAAAATGTGGTTGACGAAGACCTTGTGGTGAAAAAGAACTGCACTTCTGCAATTTGGAGTTATTTTGGATTCCGTAGCGACGACGTGTTACAAACACAGGTACTGTGTAAAACATGCCGAACAGCTGTGGCAACTTCCAGAGGAAACACAACAAACCTCCATCACCACTTGCAACACAACCATAAAGAACTACACGAACAATTCAAAGCTAGCCAAACCACAAAACCAAAAACGTTGAGTAGCAGCAAATCTAAAACCTTGCAACAGTCCATTTCTCAGAGTTTTGCGTGCGTGACTCCTTACGAGAAAACATCCAAACGCCACGGAGAAATAACAGAGGCCATAACTCGTTATTTGGCTAAGGACATGATGCCTATAAACACAGTGACCAAAGATGGTTTTGTGAGTCTGATAAGGAAACTGGACCGAAGATACAGCATTCCATCACGCAATTATTTTTCCCAAGTCGCCATTCCAAAAATGTACGACACATGCAGGAAGACAGTGGAATCGGAACTGGGTCAAATTGAACACTACGCCTGTACCACAGATCTTTGGTCCAGTCGAACGACAGAGCCCTACATCAGCCTCACTGTACACTTCCTGGATCAAGACTTTGAACTGAAAACGCGATGTCTACAGACAGCCTACTTCCCCGGAGAACACACAGGGGAAAACATTGCGTGTGGACTACGTGAGGCTTTGACCAGCTGGAATTGGCGGGAAGAGCAGCTAGCTTGCATCACCACCGACAACGGGTCAAACGTTGTGAAGGCCACCGAACTCAACCACTGGGTCAGACTTCAGTGTTTTGGCCACAGGCTGCATCTTGCCATCGGTAAGTGTAAATTAATACATTTGCTTTACGTGGCATTATTGTTATCTATTGCCGTCTTATTTTGTAATATTATTGTTTTATTATTGTTTTTGTTATTTATTGTTATTATTTTATATTGTTTTTTGTTTTTTGAGAACCTCTGTCTATTGTTTTGTAACCTATTGATTTTGAGCTCATGCCTACAAGTTAAACTACTACTACATGCCACATAATGGTAGTCTGTCTCTGAATCATTACTTTGTAATTACTGTAGTTAACTAGTATGTAGTCCCTGAATTATTACTTTGTAATAATTGTAGTTAATTATGCAGTCTCTGAATTATTTCTTTGTAATTATTACAAAATTGTTAGATTTTGCAGTTAGGCTACAATGATTACTGGTAGGTTTTAATATTTTCTTTCCAGAAAATGCTGTTAAAGATGACAGCCGCATTGCCCGTGCTGCTGGGCTTTGTAAAAAATTGGTGGGACATTTCTCCCACAGCTGGAAGCAGAAGATGGCACTGAAAGAAGCACAACAGGAGCACAACCTCCCAGAGCACTCACTCATCACAGAATGCCCAACTAGGTGGGGCTCGAGGCAAAAGATGATGGAGAGGATCTTGGAGCAGCGGCAAGCCATATCTAATGTCCTCTCGGCAGACCGAAAAACACGGCATCTGGTTCCCTCCTGGCAGGACCTGGATGTACTGGAGTCTGTAAACCTGGCATTACACCCTTTGCAAGTATTTACTGATGCTCTTTCCGGGGAAAGCTATGTGAGTGTTTCATATGTGAAACCAGTCCTTCATCTCTTGAATACATCAGTTCTTGCAGAAAAGGAAGATGACACCAATTTAACCAAGACCATTAAAGTGAAAATCCTGGATTACATGAATACAAAGTATGATGACCCAGCAACACAAGAACTTCTGGACACTGCATCCTTCATGGACCCCAGGTTCAAGGTCAGCTACATCAGCAGCGAAAAAGTCCAAGACATCAAGACCAGGGTGATGTCAGAAATGAAAGAAACAGCACGGAAGGTAATTGGGTTATACATTTGACATGAGCACTGGTGGGATACAAGATGTCACATACTGTAATCAGATGGTGCATTATCTGAATGTGAATGGAACATGTGTATTTTTCTATGTATTCTTAATTGTCTCTCTGTTTTAGGAGGGAACACCTTCTGACAACACTGAGGCCCAAAGCATGGATCCACCCAGCAACAAGAAGGCAAAGCGATCATTGGGCAGTTTGCTCAAAACAAGTCCAGGCCCCACCACTCCCACCGCATCTTCCATGCAGCTGGAGCAAGCTCTTGAAGCTGAACTTAACAGCTACTTGCTGTCCCCCACCATTGACAGTGAGGCAGACCCTTTGGCTTGGTGGAAACTCCACCAGGTCACCTACTCAAAGCTGAGCAAACTAGCTCGGAGGTATCTTTGTATACCTGCCACTAGTTCACCCTCTGAGAGGCTATTCAGCACATCAGGGAATGTGGTAACATGTCAACGTGCATGTTTGAAACCCAGCAAAGTCAACATGCTGGTTTTCTTGGCCAAGAACTTGCCCTAAAGAATAACTTGCCATAAGGGGTAGATTTTTTTTTTCCTGATTGTATCTTGATTTAGTTATTTCAATTTTTCCCCGCATACTATAGATCTCTGCACCTTGTTGGGCGGAGTCGAGGGCCTTGATGATTGTAATGGGAGACATTAGTTATTTTAAATTGCCATGCCATGTTTAATTTATATTTATTTAATTATTTAAGTTGTTTTCCCCCAGATATTTTTTTATTTCAAGAGTTCAATGTTTTTGTTCAGTTTAGAAGAAAATATTTTAAATAGAGCAGGGGAAATTAAACTTCGTTGGGTGTTCATGTTGTGCACTTTGTTCAATAAAAGTTAAATAAAATAATTTATTTCATTTCTTTATTCAGTGGGCATAGGCTATTCAATGTTTGGGGTCTATGTTAGCAGTGTACCTATTATAGCAGAAAGATAGGAACTGTATAGCTAATATGCACACTTCAATATTTGTTTATTTATCGCAAGTCATATCTCATCGCAATATTGAACAATGGTATCGCACATCCTCATATCGTGCAGGCCATAATACATGAAAAGCTTTATGTTTTCCTTGATTTGGTATAAACTATAGATTTTTTTTATATGCACAAAACAATACTGACCCTGTTTAGACTGACGCCGCCTTGAGTGTGGTATTCGGATTAAGTTGCCATCGCTCTCTGTCTTCTTCCACTTCACTTTTGGCAGAGGTGCAATAGCTTGCTCTTTCTGGAGCTCACCCAGCAAGTCATCCACCTCTTGCAGGTCCAGCTTATGAGCCAGGTCGTCAGAACTCTGGAGCAGATCCTCAAGCTCTGAATCGCTCATGATGAAGACCCACAGACAGATAGACAGGCAACAGAAAGATTAACAAATAAGACAAACACAAAGGTAAGCACAGTGACAGTGAGAGAGAACGGCGAACAGGTAAAACACATCAAGGACAAGTTAACAAGAAAGACGTGGCTCTAAAAAGATCCTTTGTGTTGTTCTGTTTCCAATAAAACAGGAAAGGGTTGGCAGGATGACAAATTTGCAGGATCTGTTGAGAAAAGAAAGCAGAATTGGGAACTCAAACCTGAATGAGATACAGTACAGATTGTATTATCATAATTGACAAATAAAAGGTAGCATTTCATTTGGAGGGATATGCAGGCTAGGCCCACAGATTTGGCCCTGCCCCTCAGAGATCACTTAGTTGAACTTGTGGTGGTAGCATATGACTTATAATACTTATAATTTAATAGAATATTATGGAAATGATTATTAAAGCCTATTTTTTGTGATTTTTCCAGACAGAACCGTATTTATTTCAAATGTTTTATTCTGCATACATGTTGCTAATGTAAAGAGATTATAATCATTACATGTATACTGTCTCTGATCAACGGTAGGTATACATGTTGTAGGAGTGGAAAAGGGCGGCAGAATATTAATGACATACTGTATATGTTGTTAAGTATTCTTATATTATATTTATGTAAGATTATATTTTCTTAATATTTTCAAGATCCTGATTACAATATAAAATGTTTCTAAAAATATAATTTTGAAAAAGATTTGAAAACGGGTTAAAATTGAATGATAAAAGTACTTTTAAGAATTGAAAAAGTCCCAGTTAACTCTATATGATGTTTTTAAATGTTTTTTTGGAGACAAAAATTATCCAGTCAGTACAGGAAATTATATGTTTATTGATTTACAAATTGCAAGTTATATATGTGACTGTGAAGTCAATACATCCTTAATTGATTATTTTCCAGTGAATAAATCATGACAATAAAAACATATATGAAGCCAGTTTTATGCAGGATTGAATCAACTGTAAAACCAACAACCCATCTGATGTTAAGTCTAAAATGTATCCAATTAACTTTATTTTCTGAACCATGTTAACTATGAATATTAACTCAAGCCAATGATCAGGCACATCTCCAAGTGAAGTGAAGACTAGGAACGTAAAGATAAGTTAAGCAACAGGGGAGAGACAAGATGTCAAGCCGGTCCTCCACTCCCCCCTGTACTCATTTTCATCTAGTCGTCCGTCTGCTTCCCTTACAAGAGGGCACGAGAGCCTTTTGCAGTTCTGCCCCCGCTTTTCAACCAGACTGAGTGCCCCAATATTCAAAAATACAAAAAATATATCACGGTCCAAATGACCCTGATATACATAAAACAACAGGCAGAGGTAAAGGTGAAGCGGTCGTGGTAGAGGGGAAGCATTTGAAAAATCTGGATCGTAAACCCTCTGGACCCTCGCAAACCCTCCGGCCCCAATGGCCATATGCTTTAAAGTAGGGGTGAACGATTAATCGATTTCAAATCGATATTACGATGTGATATAAGGCGATATGCAAATCGCAAAGGCTGCGATTAAAAAAAGAAAAGTAACTTTTTCGTTTTGTTTTGTAATTTGTTACCGTTACTGATTGGAGCTCTTTAAGATTGACAATTATTGATATATTTTAAAATTCAATAGATGAATGAAGATGTTCTAATATTTATTCATCTTAACACATTGGCCTGGCCTAAAGGATACTGCATTTTTTCTTCTTTGCTGCCTCCTGGTACATGGCGTTGGTATAACACCCTCCACCGTTTAAATCCACAACCTTCTCCACCTTTTCCAGCAGCTCGGGAACTTGCTGCACATCACTTTCATCCTTGTTGTTGAATACGTGGTACCGGCCTCCACACCTGTGAATCAAATCCCTGAAGTCATCAGAGCTGGACAGAAACTCCTCTATCAGCCCCTTCAGGTCATCACCCCTGGCGAGCAGCACCACTGTGTATTTGCGGAGCGCCACTTCACCAAATACCTCAGCTATCATATCGACGGCCCTTTTCACCACCTCTGGGTAGCATTCCAGCTTGACCACCAGGAGGAAGGCGTGTGGGCCAGGGGCCGTCAGGGTCATGCTTTTGCTGACCTCCGTGATGATCTGTTCCTGGGTCCGTTGTGTGTCTCCAAAACCTGGCATGTCCACCACCGCCACCTTCTTCCTCTTGCTCCTCCTGCTTGACCTGCTCTTCGCATCCTCCTCAACATGGTATCCAGAGGTCTCCAGCTGGCAGACTTGTGTCACGGAGGCTGGGCTACAAATGGACTCGAAGGGCCCTCCTTGGACAGCCTGGCCAAGGATGGTGTTCCCTGAGGCGCTCTTCCCAGACCCTGTGTTTCCAATCAGGATCAGTCTCAGCACTTCTTCTGGATCATTCTCTCCCATGTCGGTTGGACACGGTCCCGTTGCTCCTGTGGGTGGAACATTACACAAGCTATCAATTATATTGCACCGTCTTGTCCTAAAATTACTTTCTTAATCTTGGGGTGAGTTATCTAACACAATGCTGAAATAGTTATATAATATTAACGGTAAATTCCCAGTTTAAAAAATTTTCAGTTCATGATTTAATAGATTTCGAGCATTGTCCTTGAATACAGGGTCTCCTGGGTCTCTCTCTCTAGTATTGGAATACCACAGCTGGCCACTGGGCAACTTTTGCCAGAAACCTTGAGACCTTGTTTTGGCCATGTGATTAGACAAATGCATTGATTTGTAAATGTATTGTAAGAAGTGGATCTCTACGATGACCTCAGCCTGGAAGAATGCAAGAAAGAAGAAACTGCCTGGACCTTGACAAAAAAGCAGAACTGCAGATTTGTGTAAATATTGCAAAAGAGTGCACACAGATTTACAGGCAATTCCTTGCCAACAAATAACTGCTGGAAGCTGCCAGTAATGGGCACATATATCTAAAATTGACAGTTTCATAGTTAAATGCTTAATAAATGTAGTAGGCCTAATCAAGTTTTGGATGCATGGACATGCTGTTATTTTCCTAATGTTTAGATTATTTTAGGCTTAACGTTATGTAATTGAAAAGCCTAATTTATGCTTCTTCATACATCCCAACAACAAGGTCTATGTAGGCCTACCTGACTTATAGGCTACAATGCTGTGTAAATGATATAAATCACACGGACAAATCGCCGTGTAGCAGTCATTGATTTTAAGAAAATATATGACTATCGCGCAGTTTCAGGTCAGGCTAAAATCCCTTTCTTCGTAAAGTGAGTAAAAAAGTGAGATTAAGGTGAGACAGCAGTTGGCGTAGTCTACTGCATCTAAACAATTTGATATGTGATGGACACGTGACTCATGGATAGGCCTATGTATCTATGAGATTCCGTAAACTACACCCCAGAATTGTTCAAGTTTCAGTATGCGCAGATTTGTTTTTAAACCTAGGCCTACGTGTTGAACCCATGGACCTGGTTGAAACTTTCTTTTCACTCACGGAAAATGGTTGTGTTTGTGTGCGTGTCCGTGTGAAGCAATTAGTCATTATTTTCTAATAATCGTTATCCTTTTGTTTGATTAAAAATACGTTTTTACAACATTTTAATTAACCACAAAATGAAGAATGACGCAAGTAAAGATTAAACATATTTATTAGATAACATTTCACATTTCTGTAAAGGCACATCTATCGAAAATACTTTAAGAATTTGTTTTTGTTTCGTAAAATAAACAAGACTATATGATGTTGGATATCAGTTATGATATTTGAGTTATTTTAAAATTATTTCATTTATCCTCAATGTGTAGGCCCTATTGGCAAATCAGATTTGTCTTGAAGCGATTGCGATTCAGCCTACGCATAGCATGCACGCAGACTCACCAGAACAACGAAGAACTAGTTCAAAAGTGGTCTGCAGAATACAGAGCATGTGTCACGTATCTTAAATCCCCCACCCCCACACAAACACACACACACACACACGCACACATTCTTTTTTCCCCTGACATACGTCAGATGTGTTTTTGTGGTAGGCTATATATTATAATAGCCTACTTGGAGGGAAGGTGGTTCGAATTCATTTTTAACAGTGCTGTCTTTTCCTATTTTTGAAAGAAAGCAACTTTTCACCCCCCCTTGACCCGCGCATGGATCGAAAGAGCGCTTGTTTTAGTCCATCTTCGGAAAATGTAGTTTCACTAGACGCTACGGGGCAGGAATTCTCTTAGGATAAGGGGAATCGAATTAATTGTCAACAGTGCTGTCTTTTCCTATGTTCTAAAGGAGGCACATTTTCATCTCTCCTTGACGCGATGACGTTTTCCACAAAGGTTAAGGAAAAGAGGAATAAAGCTAAGGATATTTGACATTCCGTAGGCCCTGACGACGTTTTCCACAAAGATTAAGGAAAGGATGCATAAAGGTTAGTCGATTTGACAATCCGTAGATGCCCCTATAGGTACATCTATGGGTGGAAAAGAAATAGCCCCCAACCTACGGAACCTTATCTAAATGTTCATGTCAGCAACAATATACGATTCACTTAATGACTGAGCTTCTGAAGATAAATCCACCTTACCTGACTCCATATTGAGTATTTATTTCTCAATATTATTCTTTCCTATCGTCGTTTATCTGTTGTTCAGGTCACCCTCGCCCTAATAAATCAGGAGGTTTGCGCAGTTTCAGATCAAGCTAAAATTCCATTCTTCGCAAAGTGGGTAAAAAAAGTGAGATTAAGTTTAGACGGCAGTTAACGTAGTCTACTGCATCTAAACAACTTAGTAGGCATACACATGTAACGGAGACGAGGTAGTTTACAGTAAACCACACCCCAGCATTGTTTCAGTTTCAGTATGAATTTCATGGACATGCGCAGATTCGTTGAAACAAGTTTAAACTTTCTTTTCTCACACGGGAAATGTTTGGCCGTTTCTCAATTCCTAGTACGCGTAGCCTACTACGTACTCGCGGACTTGGAAGTTCGTACTTGGCAAGTCCGGACTTCAAGTAAACACTTCCGAGGACGGGAGTACGCACCTGCAATTGGAAGCAGCGGACTCGATGACGTCACCAGCTCAGCTCGTCTGTTAACTGTGCTACGGCCTCATGTAGGCATATAACTAACTACTGAACAATATAAACAAATTATACAAAACAAAACACCAGCTTCTTTAGTTTTAAAATAGTAGTCCTATGTTAATATTTTGAATGAATATAAATGAAAAGTTATGCGTATTCACACGGCAAGCCAGCTGTACCCTACATATAAACAGGGTTAGGGTTATCAGTGGCTTGAAAAAGATTGTATGAGATTGCCATTTCAATAGAAACACACACAGACACACACAGACACCCACACCCACCCACACCCACACACACACACACACGATCAGATGGATCCGACCGGGAATTCCGTTGCGATGGGTTTCCTCCATCAGCGACTTAAACAATTTATATAAAACAAAACCCCTCTTTCATTTTAAAATAATAGTATGTAAATATGTTGAATAGGCCTCCATCTTGATTATACTTTTAAAATGTTCCTATATAGCCTATTTTATAGCTTACACACTGATATTTTAAAACAGGAATGCGTAATGCGAAATGCATCCTGGGATATTTAATGGACCCAAGTCCACACAAGTCACCATCGATGCAGGCTCGATATTTCGGCCAATTTAAGAACGCATCAAGAACACTTCCGGGTTTTACGACAGTACTTGGCCTGATGCGTGCTTTGAATTGCAACAGTACTTGGGCTACGACTGATGACGTTTCACAAGAACGCAAGCACACAAGTACAGAAAAGAATGCGAATTGAGAAACGGCCTTTGTGTTTGTGTGCGTGTCCGTGTGACTAGAAACAATTAAGGTACGGCCACACTGAACGCGTTACTCGCGTTGGATAACGTGTGTAATGGTACGAACACACCAAACGCGTAACCCGCGTAAGATTTACGCGCGTAACGCAGCTAAAATGTTGCTTGATCATTGTGTGTCACAAAAATGGTTCAACGCGCCTAACGCGCCTTTGGCTGCGCTGGATTTAGGAGTCCGAGGTAGGAAACCCAAACGCCGCCGTGTTTGGGTGCATGATAGAGTTTAGATCGGGTTAGATTAAATAATCTCGGATATAAATAACAATAATCGGGTTAAATAACTTCACATGGTGTGTCTGGTGTGTTTCCAGCATTCGTAGTGTTGATCAGCAGAGAAATAGTCCGCCAAGACGTTGAGGTTGCTTAGCAATCAGAGACTCTGTCCATGCAAGTGAACGGAGCGTTCACTCTTCGTCTATCAAACCAAACATCCTTCACATTCACCGAGCGAACCTTATGAAAGTAAAATGCACATTTCTCGCTAAAAATGTTTCCATAAACGCATTTAATGGCGTAACTATGTTACTATTTCCACCCAGAATAAAGAAAGTTGCCGGCCGTGGCTGCCATGGACATGGCTGCGCTGGAGGCCGAGGTAGGAAACCCAAACGCCGCCGTGTTTGGGTGATAGAGTTTAGATCGGGTTAGATTAAATAATCTCGGATATAAATAACAATAATCGGCTTAAATAACTTCACATGGTGTGTCTGGTGTGTTTCCAGCATTCGTAGTGTTGATCAGCAGATATATAGTCCGCCAAGACGTTGAGGTTGCTTAGTAACCAGAGACTCTGTCCATGCATCTTCGTCATAACTATCAAACCAAACATCCTCCACATTCACCGAGCGAACATTATGAAAGTAAAATGCACATTTCTCGCTAAAAATGTTTCCATAAAAGCATTTAATGGCGTAACTATGTTACTATTTCCACACAGAATAAAGAAAGATGTCGGCCGTATGCTTCTGTCCAAGCTCACTACTCTCTGCCAGTGACGTCGGGTCAAGCTCAACGCTGATTGGCTATTGCGGCGCGTATGAGCGTAAAAAGTTAAATTTTTTGAACTCCTCGTACGCGCGTATATGTACGCGCGTATATATACGCGCGTATATATACGCGCGTATATATACGCGCCTCATACGCCCCTAACGCGAGTAAAATGTTGCTTATACGCATGTAACGCGTGTACGCGTCTCATACGCGCGTAAACCAATGGTTCCCTATGGAAAAATTGCCGATTTTATACGCGTGATACGCGGGTAACGCGTTTGGTGTGGCCGTACCTTTAGGGGCGTATGAGGCGCGTACATATACGCGCGTACGCGAGGAGTTCAAAAAATTGAACTTTTTACGCTCATACGCGTGATACTTAGCCGCAATAGCCAATCAGCGTGGAGCTTGACCCGACGTCACTGGCCGAGAGTAGTGACCCTTGCACAGAAGCATACGGCCGACATCTTGCTTTATTCTGGGTGGAAATAGTAACATAGTTACGCCATTAAATGCGTTTATGGAAACATTTTTAGCAAGAAATGTGCATTTTACTTTCATAACGTTCACTCGGTGAATGTGAAGGATGTTTGGTTTGATAGTAGGGATGTCCGATATTGGCTTTTTTGCCGATATCCGATATGCGATATTGTCCAACTCTAAATTTTCGATTCCGATAGCCGATACCGATGTCGATATTTGGGTTATTTTTCCTCAAACCTAATTTAGGTAACATTACATATCTCCTGTTGTGGAATTAACACAACATGCTTAATGTTATTGTGATGCCCCACTGGATGCATTCTTGAATGCAACAAGGCTTTCCAAATGTTAACATTGTCTGTGCAAAATAAGAAAAATACTTAATTAATTAATTTAAGGGAAAAGTGCCATGTTTTTTTTTTTTTTTTTAATGTTCTCAGACAACAGTTTGGATTACACTCTCCCTGAGATAATCTTGACAATGCCCACAACAAATAGGGCAAACTTGACTTCACAAATGATAAAACATTGTACCTGAACAACTATGTGCAACATAGCAGTATGTTTCTTTAACTAAAACTCAATAACCTTAATTGAATAAATGCACAAATATGAGTCAATTACAATGTGCACTGTACTGCACAATTTTGAAAACATTTATTTGAGCTATAAATAAATAAAAAATAAAAAATCGGTTTTAAGGCAAAAAAAATCCGATACCGATATTGACAGATATTACATTTTTATGCTAATATCGGGCCGATAATATCGGTGGGCCGATAATATCGGACATCTCTATTTGATAGTTATGACGAAGAGTGAACGCTCCGTTCACTTGCATGGACAGAGTCTCTGGTTGCTAAGCAACCTCAACGTCTTGGCGGACTATTTCTCTGCCGATCAACACTACGAATGCTGGAAACACACCAGACACACCATGTGAAGTTATTTAACCCGATTATTGTTATTTATATCCGAGATTATTTAATCTAACCCGATCCAAGCTCTATCATCCACCCAAACACGGCGGCGTTTGGGTTTCCTTCCTCGGACTCCTAAATCCAGCGCAGCCACAGGCTGGGGGGGGGAAGTTTTGGGCGGTCTCATCTACGCGCGTATGCGTACGATCTGACCATTTTTGACACAAAATGGTCAAGCAACATTTTAGCTGCGTTACGCGCGTACATGGTACGCGAGGTACGCGCTTGGTGTGTTCGCACCTTAAGATAACTGCTTTATCACCATGTTGTCAGCACACTTTCGTTTGACTTGTGTTGAATTTAACCCAATGAATATTGACTGTGATGTCACAATGGCCCATGCTCCCCCGTGCTTAGTTGAGCATAGTGCACGATGCTTGAATAAATGGGTCACTACTCAAATATAAACAGTGCATTGGAAATAGATGTATGCACTATCAGAACACGCGGCCAAACAATTTCTTCCCGTTATGTATATAGTTTTTGACTACAGAATGTGCTGATTGTTATAGAGTAATTAGGCTATGAAACCGCAACTTACTGGAGACAGATAGACAGGCGCTCCGCAGCTGATATGGAGCGCCTGTAGTTGGTGTCCTGACGGGAGATCCTGGCACCAACCCGGGCTAGCAGGTCATCGAACTGGGCCCGACTCAGTCGAAAGTACCGCTGAAACCGGCCGTCATCCAGGCGGAGTTCTTGGAGCAAGTGGTGAAACTCACCCAGCTGTGGCCGTCTCCGGAGGATGTCGTGCACCCAAACACGACGGCGTTTGCGTTTGCGACGCTCCTCGGACTCCCACAGCAAATAAAGCGCAGCGATGGTGGCGATGTCAGCCATGTTTCAGCAAAAGAAAAATAGCGGGGGAAAAATAGTTTTGGGCAGGCTCATCTAGGCGCGTAGGAGCGTATACAGGCGCGTAGCTGCGTAGGACCATTTTTGACACAAAATGGTCAAGCAACATTTTAGCTGCGTTACGCGCGTAAATCTTACGCGGGTAACGCGTTTGGTGTGTTCGTACCTTAACAAGCCTAACCTGACGCTTGATCATTGTGTGATGGTTCAACGCGCCAACGCAGCTAGATGAGCCCGCCCATTTTCTCCCGCTCCTTCTCTTTCCAAAGCTCCACAAACATGAAGGTCACCACCATCGCTGCGCTGTATGTGTTGTGGAAGTTGGAAGAGAGAAATAAACCCAAACGCCGTCGTGTTTGGGTGCATGAGATCATCCGTAGGCGCTCAGAGCTGGGTGAGTTTCACCACCTCCTCCAGGAACTCCGTCTGGATGACGGCCGGTTGCGAAGGATTCGTCATAACAATTAGATTTATCCGATTTTTGAGCAGACCCCTTCAAAAACTGAAACTAACCACGTTCCTTAAACCCAGTCCACCGCCCGCAGCGGAAAATACATTACAATAACGGCTATAAACATGTGACACACCTAAGTTTTTTTGGCCTATTCTTTTCAATGGGCCTGCATCAACGTCACGTGACTGTCATGGTTGCTATGGTGGTTGCCATGGACTGCCTCCCATATCTTTCAATTTTCCACAGTTTAGACTTGTAATTAATAAGTTACTTTTGAAATCAACTTGACTCATTTTTTTTAATCACTGTCTGGTGGCTAGTTACGTCACACGGAGAGATGCGCACAGACATATTCGGTAGTGACACAGCCTATAACCTATTCCTGAAAGCAGAACCTCAAGCTCTTTGATTGAACGGGGTTATTTGGGTTATTTGAAACAAGGGGTTATTTGAAACAATTCATTAAGATGGGTTATTTGAAACAATTCATTAAGATATCATGTGTGAGAGGTCATTCCTCCCCCTGAGTGTGTATTGACTATTTCTGGTGATTGAAATGCTCATTGCAAGCTTCCTATTTATGTCTAGTGTACCCCTACTGTCCTCAAGCACCCCCCCCCCCACCCCCCCCCCCCCCCCCCCCCCAAGATATTGAGAATTGTTGCCACGCCCCAGTGGTGGTGGTGTCATACTGTATCTATGAAAAGGGGCATTCAAATACTAGAATGATCAATTAGGAGGCCGAAGCCCTAAAGGAAGTGATGCAATAGCTAACTTCAGAGTTAAGGACAGTAACAAGTAAGCTATAGACCTGGGGTCTCTTTTATATCAACGGGGGGATGGACGCATGGGACGCATACGATCATCAACTTAGGGATTCCAGCCCTACAAGAAATTACTCAGCAAGTGCTTCATCTCGTTGCACCTCAACCAGCGGCTCACTTGCAAGATTTTGGCCTGAAGTTCTTCCCAGACCTACACCCTAGCCATCCAACATTCATATCTGAGAATCAGGCCTCTCTTTAATAATGACAAAAAGTTATGAGAGAAATTCACATTAACTTGTTATCTCATAAGGGGCGTGGTGCCGGCTCCTTTTGACCTTTAGCCCCAGACTTCAAAATCTTGTGCACAGGCCAGCTGTTTCTACACACCTTAAGGCACCCATTTACACCACCATCCCACCAAAAATGGGGACCAGAAACGAACCTGTCTTATGCACATTTACCTTACTTATCTGCACGGATTACGTAGGCGGTACAATTTTCGCCCCCGGTACAATTTTGGTGTGACACCGCCTTAACTGCTGTGTCTCAATTCAGGGGACGCATCCTTCGAAGGACGCGGTCTATGAAGGTGTGGCCTTCGTAGACCGTGAAGGCCGTACCTGATGATGCGCCGCTCCTGTCACCTAGCAACCCTGACAGCTGCGGTTCAAAAAAAGCCCCCAGGAACAGTGCATACTTCCGCAATCCACCAGTGCTCAGCGGCCAAGCCTGGTATTGTATTGCAGCTGTTTAAGCGGGCTAGTGTGGACAGGTCCCTCGATTCAAGGGGCCCAGAAATAGATTCTCCGTTCACCCCAATACAAGTTTGGAACAGGAATGTGTCTCCGCAAAAGATTACTGGATATCAATCCAAGGCTCATAATTATCTTTATGCCACGTACTAAAAAAATGTACGTTTTCTCTTTTCAAAATGCCAATTCAAGCGTTTTATTAGCCGTTTTATGTTACTATTATTTGCTGGAGAATGAGGGGTGGGCAGCTGAAAGGAGTTGTAGTGAAACAAATGTTGCTCTGTTAACTTCTCGTGTCCGAGGTTTTTCCTTTTACGTAACATGAATGACGCTGATGGTTTTTAGGCGCTGTGGTGACTTTTTATCACCAAAAGTGTTTTAGTGATAAAGGGATTTTTAGACTGGTTCAGCTGCTGCTTAACGACTCTCACGTTCCTCTGCTTGCGATCATTGCGATTCACCATTTATTGATCCATTTATTCAAAAGATTCAAAGACAAAGAATGGGTGCATAATGCATTACGGTATCATTTTTATATTATTGTTAATAGCCTAACAAACATTTCAGTTGCGTTAGTATTTAATTTTTCATTTGCTTGTTTAGCTATGTATGACAGGTAACAATGTTGGTGTAGGCCTATTACAAATATTTATGTGGGTAGGCTACTCCAACCTCGTTGCTGATCGATATGTAACCATTTATTTGTATATAAATTATTGATGGCATTTTTCGTAAATAGTTGGATGGAATCTGTTTCTTAAGCAATAGCATTGAACTGTATTGTTTTCTATGCCAACATATATTTACTATATTGTTGGTATTATCTTTCATATTTATGAAGTTAACTTATACTTCCATGGTCGGTAAACAATGCGACTGCGATCGCTCAGACCTCTCGCTTATGATGTTACAATGCTAACAATGCTAAAAAACAAGAATATTTCTGCATCCGGTACGTCATGAACTAGGGCGTGGCTAGGCTCCCATGATGCGGAAGCATATCTCTCCTTGATGTTGCCCTGCGCCATTTAGCAGTTTACATTGGAATGAATGGGCGCCATTTTGGAATCCGGTGTCCATTCTATAATATGTCCATGGGTATATGCACAGAATGCACAGCAGTGCAATGTCCCTTCCGTTGCAATGTCCCTCAGCCGCAACACTCCCAGCGACCGAGTTGACACAAAACCGTACCAGACCTAACTCAGCACTAATAAAACAAAAAACCCAGAAACCTGCATGCAACCGCCTTCCTTCGCCTTGCATACCGCCAGGATCCTTCACTATCTTCCGCTCACCCCTTCCCGCTCGCTCTCTCTCCGGCCTCTTTCCTTTACCGTGCCCGTCATGTGTCTTAAAGGCGCAGTCTAATTGTACCCGTTACACTATAATTATACCTGTCCTTCACTTTATAATGTTACACCGTGACTTCCCATTATCTTATCTTCAGAATCTCCCACAATTTTCCTCTTCTACGCCTCCAGATATTTTGTGGCAGTCAGTGAGTCCCAAAAATCTCAGTTCTGGCAAACTTCAAGAAGAGGGTGGCTAAACGCGAACCAAAATTCAAGGACAACGAGCCCAAAGTGAGCAGTCTTCCTTTCATCGACAAACCTTCATCAACAAACAACTTTTACTGATATTTGTCTTGCTAATGTTTAATGAATATTAGGTAATGTTTGTGAATGCTAATGTGTCTTGTATTTTGTTTCTTATAAAGAGTGCTTCTGAATTCCTCATCTGTGTTCTGAAGCAACTGGGGTTTCCAGTATCTAAACACTGTGACTTCACCCTACAAAGTGAGAAGTCAGTGTAAGCTTTAGTTTCCGCCTCTGGTGACTTAACATGTCTTCACCTGCTGTACTCAGAGGACAAACCTTATTTGTATTCCCTTACTGTACCGACAGCAATATACTATTTCACCTTCTTCTTTCAAATGTACTTTGTAAGTTGCTTTAGATAAAAGCGTCTGCTAAATGCCCTAAATGTAATGGCGCAATTAGTGAGATTTATATTAGCAGCAGGGATGGTTGGTATAAATGGGCTAACAGGGCTAAGCCCTCCCGACCTTTTACAGTAAAAATTAAAAAATATTATTAAAAACCTTAGAACATATTGTTTTAAATTTTGGTAGAACCTAAAGCAGCAACAGCACCAAAAAGTGACAGAAAAACCCAGGATATATGATATATCTTGGGTTTTTTCCTGTATTCAGCCCAAGCGGAGTAGCGTAAGCTTCCATTCAATTTTGATTGACAGGTATCGTGACACGCCCCCTTCATATGCTTCCCATTTGGGCTAAAGTCATTCAGCCCAAGCACAGTAGCGTAAGCGGCCATTTTATTGTGATTGACAGGTGTCGTGACACACACCCATTTGGGCTAATTTCAGTTAGCCCAAGCACAGTAGTGTAAGCTTCCATTGACGTTTGATTGACAGGTGCCCTGACACGCCCCCTTCATATGCTTCCCATTTGGGCTAAATTAGTTTAGCCCAAAGGCTGACCTTGGACTTACAGCTAGCACCGTAGCTACAGTACAGTGAACTTCGACCAATCACAGCACAGTAGCGCAAGTGCAGTATGGCGGGCGTTAGCATGAAAATGAACAAAGTGGATTATTTACTTTCTAATCGGTTTTCTTTAATGTCTTTGGAGGAAAAATTGGAATTGAAGAGATTGGGGACACATCAACCAAACGATGTACAGATTTACTGTCAGGAGTGCGGTCAGAATATGGCCGGTAATAGTGCATTTCTAAGCGGGTTAACAACGTTTCGTATCGAAACATTAAAAAAGCATATGTCTAAATAATCCAACATGACGTGACAAGTGTGTAGAGAAAGTGGCCCCTCTCCCAGCTGCATTTCAGCGACAGGCAGTAACAATAAGGTTCTCTAAGGAATCGGAAATGATCACATTCAATGTTGCATACAACATTGCCAAAGAGGAGTTGCCATTCACCAAATTTAAATCCGAAATTATTCTCATGAAGTAAAATGGATTAAACGTCAACCCGACGTATAGCAATGAGATGGCATGTGCACAATTCGTCGGAAACGTCGGAAACACCACATACATGTCCTTCATGATTGACGGCGACACAGACGTCTCTACCGAAGAGTTTGTGATCCTCTACAGCCGCATTTTGCGCAAAGGGAGACCGGTCAACATTTTTAATTGTTTAATACTTTAAGCACAAAAAAAGTTTTATTTTGCTTAATGGTTTAGTTCAAAATGTTCAATTTCAGCTCAGTGAAGCACTTTAAACACCTTATTTTTCTTTTTATTTATAATTGTGCTTCAAATAAAGACACGCATTTCTCTACACCTTATTCTTGTTTAAAAATCATTCACATTATATGAAAGTTATGAACAGAGATATAAAGGTGACCTCATGGCGTCTGGAGCCCTGTGGAGTATTGATAAATGTAAGGCATTCGTTAGCCCACCCACCCAAAATCACCACCAGCCGTCACTGATTAGTAGAGTACTTTTATATAATACTATACTATTGCCGTGTTTCCAGCGAGCGGTGCGGTTAGATGCGGTGCAGTTAGGTCGGCTCGCGTTTCCACCGCCGACAATACCCTTATGGTAGGGCGGAGTTTAAGCCGGATGGCGATAGCCGCGGCAGCTACGTAAGCTTTGTGACATCATAGCAGTGCGACACTGTGTAGCCTGCTAATAAATTCAAAGAAAAAGAAGAACGCGACACATTGAACAAATAGCAACAATGGAGGACGTCCAAGAAGGACGGAAAACCTTTGCGCGACATTTTCATCAATCAACTAATGCCCTGTTTACACCTACCCGATAGTGGGCCCCGATGGTGCCCGATGGCTAAATCAGCAGCTATCGTTATAACATCGCAAATAGCGTGGTTGCATCGGGAAACACCGTTACTCTTCCCGGGAACATCGTTAGACAACGGGAAGAAAAGCTCAATGATCGGGCAACATTAGTTTTGGGTCTATCGGGGTAGAATCGGTTACCAGGTGTTGCTATGGGCTAATCGGCTATAATCGGGAATAGAACGGGGGTGGTAAGGCCGGATGTTGAATCTTTGCTGCCTATTGTTCATTGAATATTTGTCTAACAGAAATAAGCACAACAAAAAAAATCCAACAAGACTTTTATACTGTTGGTTGTCTAAACCAGTCTCCCATTGGCCTTCTCCCGAAATGACGCCAAATGATTCCAGTCCACATGCCCTTTCTTCCTCATAGGTCATTTTGTAAGTGAAAGACTTCTGATGGCGGCAGGCGTCACTTGAGACGGCTGGCTCACCAACAATGACGAAATTGTGAAAATGTCTGACGACTCTGAAGATCTACAGCGGCCACAGTCTGCATCCATCCTCTTCTACGAACGCCAGGTGGATCCGGCCGTTCCTCACAAGGGAAGCAGCCCAGCTCATCTCCCGCCTCGACTACGGCAACTCGCCCCAAAGAATTTAGTGTCAAACACTTAATTTCCTGCATTCTGGTGAATTTGTATTCCAACCATTTGTGCCTTTTCGGAATTAAGTTATGGCGGAAATTTCTTAACTATGAATAGGAAGGCTTTGCCTTCTCTGTGTGTGTCACTATACATACTATGGTTTATTACAATGCTTTTGTGTTTACACAATTACAACAGAGGTAAGACAAGACCATGAATATGGCCATGACTTCCAATGCAGGACATGTTATACATAATAATATACACATGAGCGAGTCAGCCTGATGCACCAGCTGTGCATCACATAGCTTTCTAACACAGTGATAACTGTTATAGAAGGCTACATGCCCTAATAAGTGATCTGACATTTTAATATCAATCAAGCCTACTACGATGTGCTACAATTTAAAGTTACAACATTCAACACACAAACGTTGCTGTTATTGTGATTGTTTTGACCGCGGATAACGGCTTAATTAGCCTACGGTGTAATTCTCCATGTCACTCATCTACAGCTCATCTCAAGGTAGCGGCAAATTTCATTACAATGAAATGGGATGTCAATTACTTTAGTCTATGCCTTTTCTGATGACATGTTTCAAGCTAACAGTTATGAATGGTTTCTTCTCCACATAATGGACACACCATATAAGGTTTAATGAGTTTGTACTTTGTAGATGGGTTAAGGACTACAAATATGGCCACTTTGCCATTTCCGCTAAAGCAATGACAGACAAAGGTTTACCGAACATATAGGCGTGGCTTATTTCAAAGTCTGCCCACTTCCAATATAAACTTTTCTTACATGTGTTCAAGAGATGCTTCATGAACCACCTCCAGAACATAAGCTTGTTTACCTTGTCTCTGTGGTAAAAAAACACTTGTTGAATATTTACCACTCCGAGTCATACCTAGCCCGAGACGACCATACCACGAAGGATCAAACTCGTTTTTCACCAAATTACATACGTCACATCGTCGGTGAACATGTTGGCTGCTGAGTCATCTCAGATCAATAGTTGTGAAGACAACAACACCCATGGACCCACGCTGCTACAAGACGTTATCAAACCAAGACTTTTATTTATTTTCCTCATCTTCTTTTGATAAGGACATGAGCGTCCCCAAATACATATTTCAACTTTAACTTTAACTAAAATGAAAGAAAGGCATTGCTCTTTTCTCTTTAACATATTGACTCAACAGTCTCAACCATAAATTTCAGCTCCATCTTTGTTGTCTGTATTAGTTAACTAAAATTGAAAAAGCTCGCACTATTACCTGGCTTGAAGATATAGATTTTTTGTTGCTCTTAAAGGGGTAGTTCGGAATTTTGGACATAGGGCCTGATTCCGAAGTGAGCATTGGTATTCTATATCACTGGAGACAGTTTTCAACACATTTCATTCAGTCCTTCTAGTTGCAGAGTTCGCTCGTGCTAGGCTAGCGCAAGTCAACGGGCAATGCTAGCCTGCTATTAAAAACAGTCTTACCCACTCCACAGTACACCCGAGGTAAATCAATTATAACGACAGACTATACATCTAAATGTCTGTTTATAGAATAATGTTAGAAATAAAACCAACCTTGCATTGCATTGCATTTTGAGGGAATTGCGGGGTCTCAGCAGCAGTGTTTATATTCCTGTACGTAGGCTACGGCAGCGGCGGACTGATACCTAGGTTACCTGCCGCTGTCATTGCTACAAACGCAGAGTACAGTGAACGAAGGAATTCTACAAGCGTAATTAAATTAACAAGATATGGCCACGTTTGGAGGAGTTAGCGATGCAAGACGATTATGAGGAATTTGTTGTATCCAACGAACCGTACATGTACGAGCCGGTGTTTTGATGTCAAAGCCAGCAGCAACAAGCCACAGTTGAGTCCTTTCTGGATCTCGCACTGGAAATTGGTGGAAACTTTGTGGTGCCCATCTGTACCGTTTATTTCTACAATTTCTAAAAGCACACTGAACCATCATGTTGCCTAGTCGTTCAATTGCGCTTCTGTCCCACGTTTCTCTGTTTACGTTCTTCTGTCGTGATTCGGTTACAAACCTAACCAGCGCATAGTAGAATTCCGCTTCTGCTGAGAAAGTAGTCCCTCGATGATTCATGCGATGCATGGTTAGTTTTATTTCTAACATTATTCTATCAACACAGACATTTAAATCTATAGTCTGGCGTTATAATTGATTTACCTCGGGTGTACTGTGGAGTGGGTAAGACTGTTTTTAATAGCAGGCTAGCATTGCCCGTTGACTTGCGCTAGCCTAACACGAGCGAACTCTGCAACTAGAAGGACTGAATGAAATGTGTTGAAAACTGTCTCCAGTGATATAGAATACCAATGCTCACTTCGGAATCAGGCCCTATGTCCAATATTCCGAACTACCCCTTTAAGGTACGAACACACCAAACGCGTACCCCGCGTATAGACGCGTATAAAATCGGCAATTTTTCCATAGGGAACCATTGGTTTACGCGCGTATGAGCTGCGTACATGCGTACCATGCGAAAAAGCAACATTTTACCCGCGTTAGCGACGTATATATACGCGCGTACATATACGCGCGTACGCGAGGAGTTCAAAAAATTTAACTTTTTACGCTCATACGCGTGATGCTTAGCCGCAATAGCCAATCAGCGTGGAGCTTGACCCGACGTCACTGGCAGAGAGTAGTGACGCTTGCACAGAAGCATACGGCCGACATCTTTCTTTATTCTGGGTGGAAATAGTAACATAGTTACGCCATTAAATGCGTTTATGGAAGCATTTTTAGCGAGAAATGTGCATTTTACTTTCATAATGTTCGCTCGGTGAATGTGAAGGATGTTTGGTTTGATAGACGAAGAGTGAACGCTCCGTTCACTTGCATGGACAGAGTCTCTGGTTGCTAAGCAACCTCAACGTCTTGGCGGACTATTTCTCTGCTGATCAACACTACGAATGCTGGAAACACACCAGACACACCATGTGAAGTTATTTAACCCGATTATTTTTATTTATATCCGAGATTATTTAATCTTACCCGATCCAAGCCCGATCCAACCCGATCATGCACCCAAACACGGCTGCGTTTGGGTTTCCTTCCTCGGACTCCTAAATCCAGCGCAGCCACAGGCGCGTAGCTGCGTACGTAGGACCATTTTTGACACAAAATGGTCGCGGGTACGCGTTTGGTGTGTTCGTACCTTTACAACGTCACCTACCAAAAAGCGTCCCATATGCGGGGTGCTACTCTGGCCACAAGAGGCCGCTCATTTGCAGTTAGGCAGTCATCTGGCGGCGTAATCAAATCCAACCGCTGACATGAACCATGAACCACCGGAAGCAAGCAACCTCGAAACGGACTAAAAGGATCATGCATTGCATTTTATTTGTAGGCGACAGTAAAAAAAAAAAAAAAAGACAGCATAAAATATCTCAACATTAAAGGTGAAATATTATCCCACCAGGTGTGAGTTTGAATAGTGATTAGCCGTTACAGGGCCGTTTTCGAAAATCTGCCTCTTCTGACATCACAAGTGGGCGTGTCCACCTGGATGTGTGCTGGAAAGATTCAGTCTACCATCCTACCCGGTGCACTGTAGCAAGCGTTGCTCATCTATCCGCCATACTTCTAGGTCAGGGATGGGCAACAATTTTATTCCAAGGGCCACAGTTACTTTGGCAAAGTCAGCGGAGGGCCATTAGACGATTGCAATTAAACATATATTAGTGACACGATTAAATGGTACAAATTAATTCAATGCAAATTATGTATCAGGCTACTTTACAGTTGCCTCGACTTTGCCAGTCTATTTCAAGGCCTGACATTTATTTTTTGCTAGGCCTATCTGACCTTGGCTACTCTAAGGTTACAATAACTGGATTTGCTTTCAAGGATTCATTTACTACACAACCCTGCATATTGTTCGAATGTCTCTCATACCAGCTGTAGCTCTCCAAGATAGATAACTATTAACAAAACTGCAAATGTATGTCTGCAGGATACATTAACATACTGACTTAAGGCAATCTAATTGAGGATTTAGGGAGACCTTCATCACTGAATGAAAAATGCATCCAGCTGATTTCAGTTGCAACTTTTATCTTTTTTGCTGCACTAATTTTGACAAACTGTTTATTCCGTGAGCCACTGCCACAATGATTGACAGCTGGCCCACCCTATCAGAAGAGTCCGGCATTAACTTGAAATTCAAGGAACGAAAGGAGCTGAGCTCCTGCCGGACCCCGGCGCAGGACTTTAGCTCCGGCACCGCCCGGAGTCCGGCAGGTCCTCACAGGGTCTCATCCATGTCGCAGATCAGTCTCGACTTCAGGGAGTCAAACCCAGCGATACCTTTTCAGTTTAACAAATTGGGTTGTTGGTTTTCAATTGAGTTGATACTGAAGACAACTGGCTTGATATCTGTTTTTTGGTATATTGAGTTATATTGAGAGTTGGTATATTGGCCACAGCAGACTTTGAGTTAAATTGATCTTCTGAACAACAGATAAGATAATAATAAAATGCTATTGGAAAAACAAACCTTACATGACCTAGCCAATCTTTGATTATTATTACATTTTTTTAATATCATTAAACACAATTACATTGATTCAAAGATATGCCACGTCAGCTGCATTTCTCTTCAATCTGCTATGTGAGTGACGGTAAGTTGCATTTGTTTCAATAGGATTTTATTATTTTTTTGTTTTTTCAGGGATAAGAGGTTAAAAACACTTAACGTTCGCTATAGTATATATTATATATATTCCTGAGATCACGTTATGGCGAAAATCAAATTATTATTATCACTTTGTTTTGACGAAAAAAAATGCTGCCTATTTTTTGTTTTAATTACAGTGTATGCAGAAACAGCCACATTCATGCAGTGCAATGTTTTGCTTTTATTTTTTCAAAGTTCAACTGACCATTGTGTCCTCAATATCAATATTTCATTCAGTTGTTTCGTTTTCCCTGTAATACAATACAAATACAACAATTGGAACAGTAAATTACAATGGTCAACGTCACTCTGACCTCTGACTACTATGTGGAGGAGGAGGACTTGTGGTAACGGTGTTCAAAGAAAAGGTCTGTAGCGGCGAACGTATGAAATCCTCTGGAACAAATAAAAGACGCTTCCCTTGGGTTCAGCCTTTGATCCAGATCACAGAAAGCAACTCTGTCATGTAAGTAATATCCAACATCATACACCTAGTTTTGTTTTTACGAAACAAAAACAAATATTGAAAAAATATTTCGATAGAAGTGCCTTTACAGAAATGTGAAATGTGATCTAATAAATATGTGTCATCTTTATTAAAGTGGTAAAAACGTATTTATGATCATTCAAAAGAATAAAGATTATCAGAAAATAATGTCTAATTGTTTCTAGTCACACGGACACGCACACAAACACAAACATTCCGCGCGTGAAAAGAAAATGTCAACGTTTAGGTTTAAAAACTAATCTGCGCATGTCGATGACATTCATACTGAAACTGAAACAATTCTGGTGTGTCGTTTACGGAAACATCTTTGAGTGAAACTACCTCGTGTCCATTACATGTCAAGTTGTTTAGATGCAGTAGACTACGCTAACTGCTGTCTCAACCTGATCTCACGTATATACTCACTTTGCGAAGAAAGGGATTTTATTTTGAAGAAAATATTCAATATGGAGTCAGGTAGGTGAATTTATCTTCAGAAGCTCAGTAACTAAATGAATCATACATTATTGCTGACATGAACATTTAGACAAGGTTCCGTTGGTTGGGGGCTATTTCTTTCCACCCATAGATATAGGCCTATTGCCTCCTTCAGGGGCCTCTACGGGTTGTCAAAACTCCTAACCATTATGCCTCCTTTCCTTAACCTTTGTGGAAATCGTCATCGGGTCAAGGCGAGATGAAAAGGTGCACTTCTTTCGAAGGCAGGAAAATACAGCACCGTTTAAAATGAATTCGATTCCACTTTTCCTATAACCGACGTCATTGCGCGACGGCGAGTATTGCTGACCTCTAGCGTTTCTAGAGTGAAACTATATTTTTCCGAAGATTGAATAAAACAAGCGCTCTTTCGATCCATTCACGGGTCAAGGAAATGAAAATGTGCTACCTTCCAAGGAAGATACAGCACTGTTTAAAATACTACTATAGGGGGGTAATATATTTTTTTACCTTTACCACAAGCACATGTCTCTCATAAAAACAATTGTGTGTGTGTGTGTGTGTGTGTGTGTGTGTGTGTGTGTGTGTGTGTGTGTGTGTGTGTGTGTGTGTGTGTGTGTGTGTGTGTGTGTGTGTGTGCGTGCGTGCGTGCGTGCGTGCGTGCGTGCGTGTGTGTGTGTGGGTGGGGGGGGGGGTATAGAATTCCAGAGAGACTAGGCTATAGATAGGCTCTGTATTCTGCCGACCAACTTATTCGTCGTTGTTGTGTCAAAGTCAAATTTATTTTTATAGAACAGTATCAGACTCAGTAGTTATTCAAAGTGTTTTAAAATAAATTAAATATAATTAAATATATATGCAAATAAGCAGAAGAATTGAAAATAATAATAATCATCAATCAAGAAAAAACAGAATAAAACAAAACAAAACAAGATTAATTGAAAGCAATAGAAAATAAATGTGACCACAAAATGTAAATAATAAATGTTAGTCTGGTTGTGAGTGTGCGTGCATGCTATATGCAGGCTGAATTGCAATCGCGTCAAGACAAATCTGATTGGCCAATACACATTAAAGATAATTTTAATAATTTTAAAATTATTAAAATGATCGCTCTCGAAAGAAATATCCCTCTTTAAAGCTTCGCCACCTGGGGCATCTGCCGTAGGCCTACCCCTACTTCCCGAGCCACTCGTTGTTTACCTGCGCAAGATGGCGGTATTGTTGACGCATGCTTAGAAGCCGAAGGCAATATCTAGTCAGTATATATTTAAGCAATAGATCACGACAGGCTGTGGTGGTATGTGCTCATTATATCACTATTAAGGGGCGTTGTCCGGCCCCGACGCGCAGCGGAGGGCCGGCGACCCCCTTCACAGTGGTATAATGAGCACATAGGCCTACCACTGACTGAAGTGATCTATTGCTTTTATACAACGGTTACTAATATGGTCAAACGAAAGTCATAGAAACACTACATTTAAAAAGAAACCAAGAATGTCAAAGTAGCTGTTTTATTAAAGAATACAAAAAAGTAGTCCCTCCTGGCTGCCTTCAAAATGCACGACTGTCGCTATGGAACACACTTTAGCGTCCAATCAGATCGCTGGATTTAGGCCCCCGGGGTAGGAAGCTATTGTTGACGGTGGGGTGGGGGGGGGGCATGTAGCCTACGACTCCTAACACTATGGGCTGGTAGATATATATATATATATATATATTTTTTTTTTTTTTTATTGCCATGGGTCCCCCCCTCTGCCTTGGGCCCCCCCACAACTGTCTCACTTTCCCCCGCAGTCCGTCGGCCCTGTATATATATATATATATATATATATATATATATATACTGACTAGATATCGCCTTCGGCTTCTTCTCTTGTTGGTGGAAAGCATAGACATTATATATATATATATATATATATATATATATATATATATATATATATATAGGCCTATGTCTATGCCTTCCACCAACAAGACAGACATTTTTCAGGATTCGGTACCAGAATAAATTCATGAATCCAAAATGTACATTACACATATCGCACAGGTTTATCTGTGTTTTTCGGTACCTCTATGTTAATCAATTAATTATAAAAATGTGTTATTGTATTTATGAATGAATTTATAAATACCATAAATGATTGCACTGATAAATTCCATTTTATTTTCTTAAAATCAATAACTGCTACACGACCATTTGTCCATGTGATTTATTTCCATTTGCACAGCACTGTAGTATAGGCCTACAGAAAGGTCAGGTATATAGACCTTGTTGTTGGGATGTAGGAAAAAGCATAAATTAGGCTTTTCAATTACATAAAGTTAAGCCTAAAATAATCTAAACCTTAGGACAATGAGAACATGTCCATACATCCAAAACGTTGCTACATTTGTTAAGCATTTAACTATAAAGCGGTCTATTTTAGATATTTGCCCATTACTAGCAGCTTCCAGCAGTTATTTGTTGGCAAGGAATTGCCTGTAAATCTGTGTGCACTCTTTTGCAATATTTACACAAATCTGCAGTTCTGCTTTGTTGTCAACGTCCAGGCGGTATCTTTCATTCTTCCACGCTGAGGTCATCATAGAGATCCACTTCTTACAATACATTTATAAATCAATGGATTTGTCTAATCACATGGCCAAAACAAGGTCTCAAGGTTTGTGATAAAAGTTGCCCAGTGGCCGGATGTGGTATTCCAATACTAGACCTATTGAATTGTATAAACTGAACATTTCTCAAGTTGGGAATGTATACCATTCATATGATATCATTACCAAGCATTGTGTTAGATAACTCACCCAAAGATTTAAAAAGTAATTTGTGGACAAGACGGTGCAATTTAATGGACAGCTTGTGTAATGTTCCACCCACAGGAGCAAATGGACCGTGGCCAGACATGGGACAGAATGTCCCAGAAGAAGAGCTGAGACTGATCCTGATTGGAAAGGTGGGATCTGGGAAGAGCGCCTCAGGGAACACCATCCTGGGCACAAAACACTTCCTGTCTAGGTTAAGCGGAAGCTCTGTTACCAAAGTCTGCCAGCTGGGGACCTCTGACTACCATGTGGAGGAGGAGGCGGGGGGAACGAGGAGGATGAGGAAGAAGGTGGTGGTGGTGGACATGCCAGGTTTTGGAGGCACACACCTGACCAAGGAGCAGATCACCACGGAGGTCAGCCAATGCATGGCCCTGACGGCCCCCGGCCCACACGCCTTCCTCCTGGTGGTCCAGGTGGGACGCTTCACAGAGGGGGAGAACCTGGCCGTCGATATGATGGCTGATGTATTTGGTGAAGCGGCGGTTCGCAACCACACGGTGGTGCTGTTCACCAGGGGAGACGACCTGGAGGAGTCGATGGAGCAGTTTCTGGCCTGCGCCCCTGCTAGGCTTGAGGATTTGATCCGCAGGTGTGGAGGCAGGTACCATGTATTCAACAACTGTATAATAGATGTGAATCAAGTTGATGAGCTACTGAGTAAGGTGGAGAAGGTTATGGTGGACAACGGTGGAAAGTTGTACACCAAATCCAAGGAGAAGAGGGATATGAGGAAGGTGGTGGGGGTGGTGGTGGTGGTGGTGGTGTTGGGACTCACGGTGGTGGCCGCTTGTGTGCTGGGTTCTGCATTTTGGTGAAGTTTGTGCCCCCACTAACCGCTAGCGCCAAGAAAAGTGCTATATGCAGTCCATTTTACATGTACATTTAACCGTGGGGGGGATCACTAGACTGGGTAGCCCCGCCCATTCTTCCGGCATTCGCATTGCACAAGGGTCTGAGAAGGGCAATACATTTCTTGCTGCTGTCACGTTAAAATTGTACCGGGGGCGAAAATTGTACCGGCCTACGTCATCTGTTGTTTACATCTTGACAACCTGCCTGGTAACAGACGACGCGATCGTCTGTTGGCGGGCAGGTTGCAAAAAACATTCGGCTCATATTTCCAAAGACGAAATAACATAATACAGATAACAGATCGCTAGATAACACTTGTTTTTAATTTATATTTGCATTGTATTTAATTGTTTAATCGAATAGCAACAGACGACGCGATCGTCTGTTGCCGGGAAACGGGCGATCGCGTCAAATGACGTAGGAAGGTTCTTGAACATTCGCGAACTTTCATGCTCGTTCATTGCACTCCTTCATTGAGCGTGACAAGACAGAACACTTATTTTACCATTAACATTCATTGGCGTTGCTAACTTTATATTTTTATTGTATTTAATTGTTTAATCTTATTTATGAATGTTCAAGAACCTTCCTACGTCATTTGACGCGATCGCCCGTTTCCCGGCAACAGACGATCGCGTCGTCTGTTTCTATTCGATTAAACAATTAAATACAATACAAATATTAAGTAAAAAAAAGTGTTATCTCGAGATCCGTTATCTGTATTATGTTATTTCGTCTTTTGGAAACATGAGGCGAATGTTTTTTGCAACCTGCCCGGCACCAGACGATCGCGTCGTCTGTTACCAGGCAGGTTGTCAAGATGTAAACAACAAATGACGTAGGCCGGTACAATTTTCGCCCCCGGTACAATTTTAACGTGACACTGCCTACGATACGTTTTTACGGCAGCCAATCACCTAGCTTGCTTCTCCCCCCCGCCGCCCTATTGGCTGGTTTAACGACATGGAAGCGGCGGTGTCATGCCAAATTTGTACCGGCTGCCAAATTTGTACCGGGCGCGTCATCCATACGTAATCCATTCCAAACCTGCCTGCAACAGATGATCGCGTCGTCCGTTGCCGGGCAGGTTTCAAAAAACATTTGCGCTCATGTTGCCAAAGACGAAATAACATAGTAGCCTACAGTTAACGGATCGCTAGATAACACTTGTTTTTACTTTATATTTGTATTGTATTTCATTTTTTAATCAAATTTAGATAGTAAACTGAGTGTTTAAAGCGGGTTTCAAAAAACATTCATGCTCATGTTGCCAAAGACGAAATAACATAATACAGAAAACGGATCGCTAGATAACACTTGTTATTACTTTATATTTGTATTGTATTTCATTGTTGAATCAAATTTAGCAAGTAAACTGAGTGTTTAAAGCAGGTCAAGGACGAAATAGCACAATACAGATAACGGATCGCTAGATAGAAGGTTCGCGAATGTTCGTGAACCTTTCACGTCATTCGACGCGATCGTCCGTTACCAGGCAACGGACGACGCGATCATCTGTTGCCGGGCTGGTTTGGAATGGATTAAGTATGGATGCCCGGTACAAATTTGGCAGCCGGTATAAATTTAGTGTGACAGCGGCAAGCATCCAATTGCATACAGAGTCAGTTGAACTAGGCCCGATGATCACGCATCTTCAGCTGAAGAAAATTACAGCAGCTTCCCCAGACCACGTGCAATCTACGAGTCTGGCAATAGCCAGGCCAGGGGATCACATTAGCCGCAGAGGTATTGCTAGTGAAGTTGGGGAAATAATCTAATTGCCATTATTTTGAACAATATTGAGATTGAGATTTAATTGGCCATTTTTTAATTTATGAAGTTCCTTATGTCCTATTGTTCTGTTCTGTATTATTCACTAAAAAAGCAATAAATCATTCTTTAGTATGACCAACACAATATTTGAAGCAGTCAATCTGCTCTTTCCTTTAGGCCTGGCCGATGTGTTGAGATAACATCTTTATTTTACTATTAAATTGTAAAATATAAATAAATATAAATCTTACTGATCTCCAGTCAGTAACTGTAACAAAGCACAATATATATAGTTGTGTATAGAAAATAAAGTTATTTGGATTAAAGGTTGGGTATGGAATTCGCTTTTTTGGCCATTTTTGCAAAATTACTTGAAATCCTTAGCATAACCCACTTACAGCCACTGAGTTAGAAGTACTGACATGAAAATTAAACAAGTCAATCATCTGTGGAACGGGCAGGGCTCGAAAAACTCCAGCCAATGATTTCCAGAGCCACCGAGTTGCATTGGACAGTAAGTACGTCAATCAAACGGTCGTACTGCACTCCCCCTCCCCTGCGCCCCGCGCGCGACCCCTTCGTGCTTGGAATGGGTGGAGTCAGAGTCAGCGTTGAAGGAGAGGGGGTAGGACCATTTGAGTTGTGTATTTTCAAAATCTGCTGGCGTTTCGCAAATCCCATCCCCAACCTTTAATTTTAGACCTAACATCATGAGGGTTGTGGGTTTTACAGTTAAAAGTTAATTTTGCATAAAACTGTCTTCATAAATGTTTTTATTGTCATGATTTAGTGACTGGAAAATAATAAAGGATGTATTGATTTCACAGTCATATAAATGACTTGCATATTTTAATTCAATAAACAATGATTTCCTGTATAGCCTACTGATCATTTTGACAAAAACATTTGACATAAGAATTTAGAGTGAACTGGGACTTTATTAATACTTAGAACTACGTTTATCATTAAATTGTAGGCATTGTCAGATAATTTTTCAAATTTTAATTTTAGGAACATTTTCTATTGAGATCAAGACCTTGAATAGGCCTATATGAATAATATATTACAGAAATGTAATATAAGAATACTTGACAATACAGTATGTCATTGGTACATGCCACCCTCGCCCACACACACGCACACAGCCACACAATTTAAATTAAACTGATGTTGTTCTCACAGCCTGGCTCGGCAGTACGTTGACATGCAGGCCTTAACAAGAGAGTCTTGCTGCAGACATCCACCCACACGAACTTCCGCTGCAGACGTCCACGCACAGAAACATCCACCAGAAATCGGAAATCGGAAAATATAAAATAAAAGTCGGGCGTTACGTAATGTGTTTACATAAATTAACGGGCGTTACGTAATGTGTTACATAAATGAACGTGATAAATTACGTTATAACATCGGATAAACGCTTCCGGTTTTGGACAGAAGACTTGACACTGTTGACTTTAAGCTGGAGTTTATGGCTCTTCTCTTTCTGTAAATACACACACCTTATTCAGAATTCTTATTCAGAATTCCCTCTGTTATACTGCAATCATCTCAATTTAATATTTGATAGGTCTTGTGAGCACGAGAAAGTAGGCCTAATAGGTGCTCACGAGAAAGTAATATCTGGTGCGCACGAGAAAGTATCGTACGCATATCACGTGTGTGTGTGTGTGTGTGTGTGTGTGTGTGTGTGTGTGTGTGTGTGTGTGTGTGTGTGTGTGTGTGTGTGTGTGTGTGTGTGTGTGTGTGTGTGTGTGTGTGTGTGTGTGTGTGTGTGTGTTGTATAGTTAGTTAAATTGTTTCGAGACAATTACAGACGCATAATACTGATGCATTGTAGCCTATTATAACACCTCATTGGATTAACTCAATTAAATTGTGGTCAGAATTTCCATCCAACTGATATTCGTATTGTAAAGCTGAAGGGCATTAGAGATTGAGGCTAATGGAAAATGTTTCAATACCCAACATTTATGTAACCAAAGTACAGGCTTAAGACATATTAATCTTACGTTTTCGACGTGACTACGCACGGAACATGCATCGCCGTGATTGCTGCTGTGCGCTTCAAAAAAGGTACCGGGCGAAACGTAAACAAAAGGTTCCGGGGCACAATACAGGTGAACACAATAGGCCTGTTACACCCCTCCCTCCAAGAAGCAGTTGAGGTCACCGGGAAGGAGGCGGGGGCTACTGGGAACCTGGGGAGAGGAGGGCTGCGTGGCGGGGTAGGACATGACGAAGCCTCTGAATGCCTCTCCCTCCTGCGAGCCTGGATACGGAGGTCGTGGCGGGTGGCGAGCTCAGGCCCTCCAGCGTAGACGGTGGGTTATGGGCGACGAGCTCGTCCTTGCCCCCAGAGGTCCGGTACCGAAGACTCTTCTGAGCTCGTCGGCGAAGGTCTGGAAAGAGCGGCAGGTGGGGGTCCCTCTCAGCTGTGCCCCAAAGACGCGCCCGCCCAGAGAGGTGGTTGATGGTGTAAGCCTCCCGGGATTCTTCAGAGGCGAAGGTGAGCGGCTGAAGGGCGAAGATAATGGAGCAGCTGCACAAGAAGGCGTTACAAGTAGTAGGGTCGCCACCATAACGCTCGGGAATCCCCACACTGAGCTCACGGGGCGAAGGGACGGGGTCAGCAGCCCCCGCTGGGACGAGAGGTGGAGCGGCGCCGCCTGCTTGGGCGTCCGCCCACGTTTTTGAGAAACATTATGGCAATGTTTTTGAGAAACATTATGGCATTGCTTCATGGATATAAGATGATGCATCTGAAATGCAACCTCTAGTGTTACATGTGGTCAAGCGAACAGTTCGATTCCATCATTTGACATGTTTACTAATACCTTCGATACCTTATAGCGACCCCCGTACTTGAAATCCCCTTTGGGTATATATTAACACCGGAAAACATACACCAAGCAGGAGAGTTTCATGAACGATTTTGAGGTCTCATCAATTCAGAAAAATCACAGTAGAATTAATTTTCTCAAGTGAATGCATTAGGGTTAGGGGGGGGGGGGGGGGGGGGCGAGGGCGGCAGTATATTAATGACATACTGTATATGTTGTAAAGTATTCTTATATTATATTCATGTAATATTATATTTTCTCAAGTGAATGCATTACGCTTAGTTTTTACACTTACCTTTTCAAAAACAAAAACTCATGCATGGCCAAAATTGGACTTTGTGTGTGAACATTGTGTGTGTGTGTGTGTGTGGGGGGGGGGGGGGGGCGAGGGCGGCAGAATATTAATGACATACTGTATATGTTGTAAAGTATTCTTATATTATATTTATGTAATATTATATTTTCTTTATATTTTCAAGATCCTGATTGCGATAGAAAATGTTTCTAAAAATATAATTTTGAAAAAGATTTGACAACGGGTTAAAATTGAATGATAAAAGTACTTCTAAGTATTGATAAAGTCCCAGTTAACTCTATATGATGTTTTTAAATGTTTTTTTGAGACAAAATTTTTTCCAGTCAGTACAGGAAATTATATGTTTATTGATTTAAAATATGCAAGTTATATATGTGACTGTGAAGTCAATACATCCTTAATTGATTATTTTCCAGTGAATAAATCATGAAAATAAAAACATATATGAAGCCAGTTTTATGCAGGATTGAATCAACTGTAAAACCAAGAACCCATCTGATGTTGAATATTAACTCAAGCCAATGATCAGGCACATCTCGAAGTGAAGTGAAAACTAGGAACGTAAAGATAAGTTAAGCAACAGGGGAGAGACAAGATGTCAAGCCGCTCCTCCACTCCCCCCTGTACTCCTTTTCATCTAGTCGTCCGTCTGCTTCCCTTACAAGAGGGCACGAGAGCCTTTTGCAGTTCTGCCCCCGCTTTTCAACCAGACTGAGTGCCCCAATATTCAAAAATACAAAAAATATATCACGGTCCAAATGACCCTGATATACATAAAACAACAGGCAGAGGTAAAGGTGAAGCGGTCGTGGTAGAGGGGAAGCATTTGAAAAATCTGGATCGTAAACCCTCTGGACCCTCGCAAACCCTCCGGCCCCAATGGCCATATGCTTTAAAGTAGGGGTGAACGATTAATCGATTTCAAATCGATATTACGATGTAATATAAGGCGATATGCAAATCGCAAAGGCTGCGATTAAAAAAAGAAAAGTAACTTTTTCGTTTTTTTTGTAATTTGTTACCGTTACTGATTGGAGCTCTTTAAGATTGACAATTATTGATATATTTTAAAATTCAATAGATGAATGAAGATGTTCTAATATTTATTCATCTTAACACATTGGCCTGGCCTAAAGGATACTGCATTTTTTCTTCTTTGCTGCCACCTGGTACATGGCGTTGGTATAACACCCTCCACCGTTTAAATCCACAACCTTCTCCACCTTTTCCAGCAGCTCGGGAACTTGCTGCACATCACTTTCATCCTTGTTGTTGAATACGTGGTACCTGCCTCCACACCTGTGAATCAAACCCCTTAAGTCATCAGAGCTGGACAGGTACTCCTCTATCTGATCATCCAGCTCATCTCCCCTGGCGAACAGCACCACTGTGTAGTCGCGGAGCGCCACTTCACCAAATACCTCAGCTATCATTTCCACTGCCCTTTTCACCTCCGCTTTGTAGCTTTCCAGCTTGAGCACCAAGAGGAAGGCGTGTGGGCCGGGGGCCGTCAGGGTCATGCTTTTGCTGATCTCCGTGATGATCTGTTCCTGGGTCTGTTGTGTGTCTCCAAAACCTGGCATGTCCACCACCGCCACCTTCTTCCTCTTGCTCCTCCTGCTTGAACTGCTCTTCCTCCTCCTCAACGCCTCCTCCTCAACATGGTATCCAGAGGTCCCCAGCTGGCAGACTTGTGTCACGGAGGCTGGGCTACTAATGGACTTGAAGGGACGCTGGCCAGCCTGGCCAAGGATGGTGTTCCCTGAGGCGCTCTTCCCAGACCCCGTGTTTCCAATCAGGATCAGTCTCAGCACTTCTTCTGGATCATTCTCTCCCATGTCGGTTGGACACGGTCCCGTTGCTCCTGTGGGTGGAACATTACACAAGCTATCAATTATATTCCACCGTCTTGTCCTAAAATTACTTTCTTAATCTTGGGGTGAGTTATCTAACACTTAAATAGTTATATAATATTAACGGTAAATTCCCAGTTTAAAAAATGTTAGGTTCATGGTTTAATAGATTTCGAGCATTGTCCTTGAATACAGGGTCTCCTGGGTCTCTCTCTCTAGTATTGGAATACCACCGCTGGCCACTGGGCAACTTTTGCCACAAACCTTGAGACCTTATTTTGGCCATGTGATTAGACAAATGCATTGATTTGTAAATGTATTGTAAGAAGTGGATCTCTATGAAGACCTCAGCCTGGAAGAATGCAAGAAACTGCCTGGACTTTGACAAAAAAGCAGAACTGCAGATTTGTGTAAATATTGCAAAAGAGTGCACACAGATTTACAGGCAATTCCTTGCCAACAAATAACTGCCGGAAGCTGCCAGTAATGGGCACATATATCTAAAATTGACAGTTTTATAGTTAAATGCTTAATAAATGTAGTAGGCCTAATTCAAGTTTTGGATGCATGGACATGCTGTTATTTTCCTAATGTTTAGATTATTTTAGGCTTAACGTTATGCAATTGAAAAACGTAATTTATGCTTCTTCATACATCCCAACAACAAGGTCTATGTACCTGACTTTTCTGTAGGCTACAATGCTGTGCAAATGATATAAATCACACGGACAAATCGTCTAGTAGCAGTCATTGATTTTAAGAAAATAAATGACTCTCGCGCAGTTTCAGGTCAGGCTAAAATCCCTTTCTTCGTAAAGTGAGTAAAAAAGTGAGATTAAGGTGAGACAGCAGTTGGCGTAGTCTACTGCATCTAAACAATTTGATATGTGATGGACACGTGACTCATGGATAGGCCTATGTATCTATGAGATTCCGTAAACTACACCCCAGAATTGTTCAAGTTTCAGTATGCGCAGATTTGTTTTTAAACCTAGGCCTACGTGTCGAACCCATGGACCTGGTTGAAACTTTCTTTTCACTCACGGAAAATGGTTGTGTTTGTGTGCGTGTCCGTGTGAAGCAATTAGTCATTATTTTATAATAATCGTTATCCTTTTGTTTGATTAAAAATACGTTTTTACAACATTTTAATTAACCACAAAATGAAGAATGACGCAAGTAAAGATTAAACATATTTATTAGATAACATTTCACATTTCTGTAAAGGCACATCTATCGAAAATACTTTAAGAATTTGTTTTTGTTTCGTAAAATAAACAAGACTATATGATGTTGGATATCAGTTATGATATTTTAGTTATTTTAAAATTATTTCATTTATCCTCAATGTGTAGGCCCTATTGGCAAATCAGATTTGTCTTGAAGCGATTGCGATTCAGCCTACGCATAGCATGCACGCAGACTCACCAGAACAACGAAGAACTAGTTCAAAAGTGGTCTGCAGAATACAGAGCATGTGTCACGTATCTTAAATCCCCCACCCCCACACAAACACACACACACACACGCACACATTCTTTTTTCCCCTGACATACGTCAGATGTGTTTTTGTGGTAGGCTATATATTATAATAGCCTACTTGGAGGGAAGGTGGTTCGAATTCATTTTTAACAGTGCTGTCTTTTCCTATTTTTGAAAGAAAGCAACTTTTCACCCCCCCTTGACCCGCGCATGGATTGAAAGAGCGCTTGTTTTAGTCCATCTTCGGAAAATGTAGTTTCACTAGACGCTACGGGGCAGGAATTCTCTTAGGATAAGGGGAATCGAATTAATTGTCAACAGTGCTGTCTTTTCCTATGTTCTAAAGGAGGCACATTTTCATCTCTCCTTGACGCGATGACGTTTTCCACAAAGGTTAAGGAAAAGAGGAATAAAGCTAAGGATATTTGACATTCCGTAGGCCCTGACGACGTTTTCCACAAAGATTAAGGAAAGGATGCATAAAGGTTAGTCGATTTGACAATCCGTAGATGCCCCTATAGGTACATCTATGGGTGGAAAAGAAATAGCCCCCAACCTACGGAACCTTATCTAAATGTTCATGTCAGCAACAATATACGATTCACTTAATGACTGAGCTTCTGAAGATAAATCCACCTTACCTGACTCCATATTGAGTATTTCTTTCTCAATATTATTCTTTCCTATCGTCGTTTATCTGTTGTTCAGGTCACCCTCGCCCTAAAAAATCAGGAGGTTTGCGCAGTTTCAGATCAAGCTAAAATTCCATTCTTCGCAAAGTGGGTAAAAAAAGTGAGATTAAGTTTAGACGGCAGTTAACGTAGTCTACTGCATCTAAACAACTTAGTAGGCATACACATGTAACGGAGACGAGGTAGTTTACAGTAAACCACACCCCAGCATTGTTTCAGTTTCAGTATGAATGTCATGGACATGCGCAGATTCGTTGAAACAAGTTTAAACTTTCTTTTCTCACACGGGAAATGTTTGGCCGTTTCTCAATTCCTAGTACGCGTAGCCTACTACGTACTCGCGGACTTGGAAGTTCGTACTTGGCAAGTCCGGACTTCAAGTAAACACTTCCGAGGACGGGAGTACGCACCTGCAATTGGAAGCAGCGGACTCGATGACGTCACCAGCTCAGCTCGTCTGTTAACTGTGCTACGGCCTCATGTAGGCATATAACTAACTACTGAACAATATAAACAAATTATACAAAACAGAACACCAGCTTCTTTAGTTTTAAAATAGTAGTCCTATGTTAATATTTTGAATGAATATAAATGAAAAGTTATGCGTATTCACACGGCAAGCCAGCTGTACCCTACATATAAACAGGGTTAGGGTTATCAGTGGCTTGAAAAAGATTGTATGAGATTGCCATTTCAATAGAAACACACACAGACACACACAGACACCCACACCCACCCACACCCACACACACACACACACGATCAGATGGATCCGACCGGGAATTCCGTTGCGATGGGTTTCCTCCATCAGCGAATTTATATAAAACAAAACCCCTCTTTCATTTTAAAATAATAGTATGTAAATATGTTGAATAGGCCTCCATCTTGATTATACTTTTAAAATGTTCCTATATAGCCTATTTTATAGCTTACACACTGATATTTTAAAACAGGAATGCGTAATGCGAAATGCATCCTGGGATATTTAATGGACCCAAGTCCACACAAGTCACCATCGATGCAGGCTCGATATTTCGGCCAATTTAAGAACGCATCAAGAACACTTCCGGGTTTTACGACAGTACTTGGCCTGATGCGTGCTTTGAATTGCAACAGTACTTGGGCTACGACTGATGACGTTTCACAAGAACGCAAGCACACAAGTACAGAAAAGAATGCGAATTGAGAAACGGCCTTTGTGTTTGTGTGCGTGTCCGTGTGACTAGAAACAATTAAGGTACGGCCACACTGAACGCGTTACTCGCGTTGGATAACGTGTGTAATGGTACGAACACACCAAACGCGTAACCCGCGTAAGATTTACGCGCGTAACGCAGCTAAAATGTTGCTTGATCATTGTGTGTCACAAAAATGGTTCAACGCGCCTAACGCGCCTTTGGCTGCGCTGGATTTAGGAGTCCGAGGTAGGAAACCCAAACGCCGCCGTGTTTGGGTGCATGATAGAGTTTAGATCGGGTTAGATTAAATAATCTCGGATATAAATAACAATAATCGGGTTAAATAACTTCACATGGTGTGTCTGGTGTGTTTCCAGCATTCGTAGTGTTGATCAGCAGAGAAATAGTCCGCCAAGACGTTGAGGTTGCTTAGCAATCAGAGACTCTGTCCATGCAAGTGAACGGAGCGTTCACTCTTCGTCTATCAAACCAAACATCCTTCACATTCACCGAGCGAACCTTATGAAAGTAAAATGCACATTTCTCGCTAAAAATGTTTCCATAAACGCATTTAATGGCGTAACTATGTTACTATTTCCACCCAGAATAAAGAAAGTTGCCGGCCGTGGCTGCCATGGACATGGCTGCGCTGGAGGCCGAGGTAGGAAACCCAAACGCCGCCGTGTTTGGGTGATAGAGTTTAGATCGGGTTAGATTAAATAATCTCGGATATAAATAACAATAATCATCTTAAATAACTTCACATGGTGTGTCTGGTGTGTTTCCAGCATTCGTAGTGTTGATCAGCAGATATAGAGTCCGCCAAGACGTTGAGGTTGCTTAGTAACCAGAGACTCTGTCCATGCATCTTCGTCATAACTATCAAACCAAACATCCTCCACATTCACCGAGCGAACATTATGAAAGTAAAATGCTCATTTCTCGCTAAAAATGTTTCCATAAAAGCATTTAATGGCGTAACTATGTTACTATTTCCACACAGAATAAAGAAAGATGTCGGCCGTATGCTTCTGTCCAAGCTCACTACTCTCTGCCAGTGACGTCGGGTCAAGCTCAACGCTGATTGGCTATTGCGGCGCGTATGAGCGTAAAAAGTTAAATTTTTTGAACTCCTCGTACGCGCGTATATGTACGCGCGTATATATACGCGCGTATATATACGCGCGTATATATACGCGCGTATATATACGCGCCTCATACGCCCCTAACGCGAGTAAAATGTTGCTTATACGCATGTAACGCGTGTACGCGTCTCATACGCGCGTAAACCAATGGTTCCCCATGGAAAAATTGCCGATTTTATACGCGTGATACGCGGGTAACGCGTTTGGTGTGGCCGTACCTTTAGGGGCGTATGAGGCGCGTATATATACGCGCGTATATATACGCGCCTACACATACGCGCGTACGCGAGGAGTTCAAAAAATTGAACTTTTTACGCTCATACGCGTGATACTTAGCCGCAATAGCCAATCAGCGTGGAGCTTGACCCGACGTCACTGGCCGAGAGTAGTGACCCTTGCACAGAAGCATACGGCCGACATCTTGCTTTATTCTGGGTGGAAATAGTAACATAGTTACGCCATTAAATGCGTTTATGGAAACATTTTTAGCAAGAAATGTGCATTTTACTTTCATAACGTTCACTCGGTGAATGTGAAGGATGTTTGGTTTGATAGTAGGGATGTCCGATATTGGCTTTTTTGCCGATATCCGATATGCGATATTGTCCAACTCTAAATTTTCGATTCCGATATCAGCCGATACCGATGTCGATATTTGGGTTATTTTTCCTCAAACCTAATTTAGGTGACATTACATATCTCCTGTTGTGGAATTAACACAACATGCTTAATGTTATTGTGATGCCCCACTGGATGCATTCTTGAATGCAACAAGGCTTTCCAAATGTTAACATTGTCTGTGCAAAATAAGAAAAATACTTCAACTTAATTTAAGGGAAAAGTGCCATTTTTTTTTTTTTTTTAATGTTCTCAGACAACAGTTTGGATTACACTCTCCCTGAGATAATCTTGACAATGCCCACAACAAATAGGGCAAACTTGACTTCACAAATGATAAAACATTGTACCTGAACAACTATGTGCAACATAGCAGTATGTTTCTTTAACTAAAACTCAATAACCTTAATTGAATAAATGCACAAATATGAGTCAATTACAATGTGCACTGTACTGCACAATTTTGAAAACATTTATTTGAGCTATAAATAAAAAAAAAATAAAAAATCGGTTTTAAGGCAAAAAAAATCCGATACCGATATTGACAGATATTACATTTTTATGCTAATATCGGGCCGATAATATCGGTGGGCCGATAATATCGGACATCTCTATTTGATAGTTATGACGAAGAGTGAACGCTCCGTTCACTTGCATGGACAGAGTCTCTGGTTGCTAAGCAACCTCAACGTCTTGGCGGACTATTTCTCTGCCGATCAACACTACGAATGCTGGAAACACACCAGACACACCATGTGAAGTTATTTAACCCGATTATTGTTATTTATATCCGAGATTATTTAATCTAACCCGATCCAAGCTCTATCATCCACCCAAACACGGCGGCGTTTGGGTTTCCTTCCTCGGACTCCTAAATCCAGCGCAGCCACAGGCTGGGGGGGGGGAAGTTTTGGGCGGTCTCATCTACGCGCGTATGCGTACGATCTGACCATTTTTGACACAAAATGGTCAAGCAACATTTTAGCTGCGTTACGCATGCTACCAAGCGCGTACCTCGCGTACATGGTACGCGAGGTACGCGCTTGGTGTGTTCGCACCTTAAGATAACTGCTTTATCACCATGTTGTCAGCACACTTTCGTTTGACTTGTGTTGAATTTAACCCAATGAATATTGACTGTGATGTCACAATGGCCTATGCTCCCCCGTGCTTAGTTGAGCATAGTGCACGATGCTTGAATAAATGGGTCACTACTCAAATATAAACAGTGCATTGGAAATAGATGTATGCACTATCAGAACACGCGGCCAAACAATTTCTTCCCGTTATGTATATAGTTTTTGACTACAGAATGTGCTGATTGTTATAGAGTAATTAGGCTATGAAACCGCAACTTACCGGAGACAGATAGACAGGCGCTCCGCAGCTGATATGGAGCGCCTGTAGTTGGTGTCCTGACAGGAGATCCTGGCACCAACCCGGGCTAGCAGGTCATCGAACTGGGCCCGACTCAGTCGAAAGTACCGCTGAAACCGGCCGTCATCCAGGCGGAGTTCTTGGAGCAAGTGGTGAAACTCACCCAGCTGTGGCCGTCTCCGGAGGATGTCGTGCACCCAAACACGACGGCGTTTGCGTTTGCGACGCTCCTCGGACTCCCACAGCAAATAAAGCGCAGCGATGGTGGCGATGTCAGCCATGTTTCAGCAAAAGAAAAATAGCGGGGGAAAAATAGTTTTGGGCAGGCTCATCTAGGCGCGTAGGAGCGTATACAGGCGCGTAGCTGCGTAGGACCATTTTTGACACAAAATGGTCAAGCAACATTTTAGCTGCGTTACGCGCGTAAATCTTACGCGGGTAACGCGTTTGGTGTGTTCGTACCTTAACAAGCCTAACCTGACGCTTGATCATTGTGTGATGGTTCAACGCGCCAACGCAGCTAGATGAGCCCGCCCATTTTCTCCCGCTCCTTCTCTTTCCAAAGCTCCACAAACATGAAGGTCACCACCATCGCTGCGCTGTATGTGTTGTGGAAGTTGGAAGAGAGAAATAAACCCAAACGCCGTCGTGTTTGGGTGCATGAGATCATCCGTAGGCGCTCAGAGCTGGGTGAGTTTCACCACCTCCTCCAGGAACTCCGTCTGGATGACGGCCGGTTGCGAAGGATTCGTCATAACAATTAGATTTATCCGATTTTTGAGCAGACCCCTTCAAAAACTGAAACTAACCACGTTCCTTAAACCCAGTCCACCGCCCGCAGCGGAAAATACATTACAATAACGGCTATAAACATGTGACACACCTAAGTTTTTTTGGCCTATTCTTTTCAATGGGCCTGCATCAACGTCACGTGACTGTCATGGTTGCTATGGTGGTTGCCATGGACTGCCTCCCATATCTTTCAATTTTCCACAGTTTAGACTTGTAATTAATAAGTTACTTTTGAAATCAACTTGACTCATTTTTTTTAATCACTGTCTGGTGGCTAGTTACGTCACACGGAGAGATGCGCACAGACATATTCGGTAGTGACACAGCCTATAACCTATTCCTGAAAGCAGAACCTCAAGCTCTTTGATTGAACGAGGCAGGGTTATTTGAAACAATTCATTAAGATATCATGTGTGAGAGGTCATTCCTCCCCCTGAGTGTGTATTGACTATTTCTGGTGATTGAAATGCTCATTGCAAGCTTCCTATTTATGTCTAGTGTACCCCTACTGTCCTCAAGCACCCCCCCCCCCAAGATATTGAGAATTGTTGCCACGCCCCAGTGGTGGTGGTGTCATACTGTATCTATGAAAAGGGGCATTCAAATACTAGAATGATCAATTAGGAAGCCCACTTGCAAGATTTTGGCCTGAAGTTCTTCCCAGACCTACACCCTAGCCATCCAACATTCATATCTGAGAATCAGGCCTCTCTTTAATAATGACAAAAAGTTATGAGAGAAATTCACATTAACTTGTTATCTCATAAGGGGCGTGGTGCCGGCTCCTTTTGACCTTTAGCCCCAGACTTCAAAAATTATGCACAGGCCAGCTGTTTCTACACACCTTAAGGCACCAATTTACACCACCATCCCACCAAAAATGGGGACCAGAAACGAACCTGTCTTATGCACATTTACCTTACTTATCTGCACGGATTACGTAGGCGGTACAATTTTCGCCCCCGGTACAATTTTGGTGTGACACCGCCTTAACTGCTGTGTCTCAATTCAGGGGACGCATCCTTCGAAGGACGCGGTCTATGAAGGTGTGGCCTTCGTAGACCGTGAAGGCCGTACCTGATGACGCGCCGCTCCTGTCACCTAGCAACCCTGACAGCTGCGGTTCAAAAAAAGCCCCCAGGAACAGTGCATACTTCCGCAATCCACCAGTGCTCAGCGGCCAATCCTGGTATTGTATTGCAGTTGTTTAAGCGGGCTAGTGTGGACAGGTCCCTCGATTCAAGGGGCCCAGAAATAGATTCTCCGTTCACCCCAATACAAGTTTGGAACAGGAATGTGTCTCCGCAAAAGATTACTGGATATCAATCCAAGGCTCATAATTATCTTTATGCCACGTACTAAAAAAATGTACGTTTTCTCTTTTCAAAATGCCAATTCAAGCGTTTTATTAGCCGTTTTATGTTACTATTATTTGCTGGAGAATGAGGGGTGGGCAGCTGAAAGGAGTTGTAGTGAAACAAATGTTGCTCTGTTAACTTCTCGTGTCCGAGGTTTTTCCTTTTACGTTACATGAATGACGTTGATGGTTTTTAGGCGCTGTGGTGACTTTTTATCACCAAAAGTGTTTTAGTGATAAAGGGATTTTTAGACTGGTTCAGCTGCTGCTTAACGACTCTCACGTTCCTCTGCTTGCGATCATTGCGATTCACCATTTATTGATCCATTTATTCAAAAGATTCAAAGACAAAGAATGGGTGCATAATGCATTACGGTATCATTTTTATAATATTGTTAATAGCCTAACAAACATTTCAGTTGCGTTAGTATTTAATTTTTCATTTGCTTGTTTAGCTATGTATGACAGGTAACAATGTTGGTGTAGGCCTATTACAAATATTTATGTGGGTAGGCTACTCCAACCTCGTTGCTGATCGATATGTAACCATTTATTTGTATATAAATTATTGTTGGCATTTTTCGTAAATAGTTGGATGGAATCTGTTTCTTAAGCAATAGCATTGAACTGTATTGTTTTCTATGCCAACATATATTTACTATATTGTTGGTATTATCTTTCATATTTATGAAGTTAACTTATACTTCCATGGTCGGTAAACAATGCGACTGCGATCGCTCAGACCTCTCGCTTATGATGTTACAATGCTAACAATGCTAAAAAACAAGAATATTTCTGCATCCGGTACGTCATGAACTAGGGCGTGGCTAGGCTCCCATGATGCGGAAGCATATCTCTCCTTGATGTTGCCCTGCGCCATTTAGCAGTTTACATTGGAATGAATGGGCGCCATTTTGGAATCCGGTGTCCATTCTATAATATGTCCATGGGTATATGCACAGAATGCACAGCAGTGCAATGTCCCTTCCGTTGCAATGTCCCTCAGCCGCAACACTCCCAGCGACCGAGTTGACACAAAACCGTACCAGACCTAACTCAGCACTAATAAAACAAAAAACCCAAAAACCTGCATGCAACCGCCTTCCTTCGCCTTGCATACCGCCGGGATCCTTCACTATCTTCCGCTCACCCCTTCCCGCTCGTTCTCTCTCCTGCCTCTTTCCTTTACCGTGCCCGTCATGTGTCTTAAAGGCGCAGTCTAATTGTACCCGTTACACTATAATTATACCTGTCCTTCACTTTATAATGTTACACCGTGACTTCCCATTATCTTATCTTCAGAATCTCCCACAATTTTCCTCTTCTACGCCTCCAGATATTTTGTGGCAGTCAGTGAGTCCCAAAAATCTCAGTTCTGGCAAACTTCAAGAAGAGGGTGGCTAAACGCGAACCAAAATTCAAGGACAACGAGCCCAAAGTGAGCAGTCTTCCTTTCATCGACAAACCTTCATCAACAAACAACTTTTACTGATATTTGTCTTGCTAATGTTTAATGAATATTAGGTAATGTTTGTGAATGCTAATGTGTCTTGTATTTTGTTTCTTATAAAGAGTGCTTCTGAATTCCTCATCTGTGTTCTGAAGCAACTGGGGTTTCCAGTATCTAAACACTGTGACTTCACCCTACAAAGTGAGAAGTCAGTGTAAGCTTTAGTTTCCGCCTCTGGTGACTTAACATGTCTTCACCTGCTGTACTCAGAGGACAAACCTTATTTGTATTCCCTTACTGTACCGACAGCAATATATTATTTCACCTTCTTCTTTCAAATGTACTTTGTAAGTTGCTTTAGATAAAAGCGTCTGCTAAATGCCCTAAATGTAATGGCGCAATTAGTGAGATTTATATTAGCAGCAGGGACGGTTGGTATAAATGGGCTAACAGGGCTAAGCCCTCCCGACCTTTTACAGTAAAAATTAAAAAATATTATTAAAAACCTTAGAACATATTGTTTTAAATTTTGGTAGAACCTAAAGCAGCAACAGCACCAAAAAGTGACAGAAAAACCCAGGATATATGATATATCTTGGGTTTTTTCCTGTATTCAGCCCAAGTGGAGTAGCGTAAGCTTCCATTCAATTTTGATTGACAGGTATCGTGACACGCCCCCTTCATATGCTTCCCATTTGGGCTAAAGTCATTCAGCCCAAGCAGAGTAGCGTAAGCGGCCATTTTATTGTGATTGACAGGTGTCGTGACACACACCCATTTGGGCTAATTTCAGTTAGCCCAAGCACAGTAGTGTAAGCTTCCATTGACGTTTGATTGACAGGTGCCCTGACACGCCCCCTTCATATGCTTCCCATTTGGGCTAAATTAGTTTAGCCCAAAGGCTGACCTTGGACTTACAGCTAGCACCGTAGCTACAGTACAGTGAACTTCGACCAATCACAGCACAGTAGCGCAAGTGCAGTATGGCGGGCGTTAGCATGAAAATGAACAAAGTGGATTATTTACTTTCTAATCGGTTTTCTTTAATGTCTTTGGAGGAAAAATTGGAAGTGAAGAGATTGGGGACACATCAACCAAACGATGTACAGATTTACTGTCAGGAGTGCGGTCAGAATATGGCCGGTAATAGTGCATTTGTAAGCGGGTTAACAACGTTTCGTATCGAAACATTAAAAAAGCATATGTCTAAATAACCCAACATGAGAAAGTGGCCCCTCTCCCAGCTGCATTTCAGCGACAGGCAGTAACAATAAGGTTCTCTAAGGAATCGGAAATGATCACATTCAATGTTGCATACAACATTGCCAAAGAGGAGTTGCCATTCACCAAATTTAAATCCGAAATTATTCTCATGAAGTAAAATGGATTAAACGTCAACCCGACGTATAGCAATGAGATGGCATGTGCACAATTCGTCGGAAATGTCGGAAACACCACATACATGTCCTTCATGATTGACGGCGACACAGACGTCTCTACCGAAGAGTTTGTGATCCTCTACAGCCGCATTTTGCGCAAAGGGAGACCGGTCAACATTTTTAATTGTTTAATACTTTAAGCACAAAAAAAGTTTTATTTTGCTTAATGGTTTAGTTCAAAATGTTCAATTTCAGCTCAGTGAAGCACTTTAAACACCTTATTTTTCTTTTTATTTATAATTGTGCTTCAAATAAAGACACGCATTTCTCTACACCTTATTCTTGTTTAAAAATCATTCACATTATATGAAAGTTATGAACAGAGATATAAAGGTGACCTCATGGCGTCTGGAGCCCTGTGGAGTATTGATAAATGTAAGGCATTCGTTAGCCCACCCACCCAAAATCACCACCAGCCGTCACTGATTAGCAGAGTACTTTTATATAATACTATACTATTGCCGTGTTTCCAGCGAGCGGTGCGGTTAGATGCGGTGCAGTTAGGTCGGCTCGCGTTTCCACCGCCGACAATACCCTTATGGTAGGGCGGAGTTTAAGCCGGATGGCGATAGCCGTGGCAGCTACGTAAGCTTTGTGACATCATAGCAGTGCGACACTGTGTAGCCTGCTAATAAATTCAAAGAAAAAGAAGAACGCGACACATTGAACAAATAGCAACAATGGAGGACGTCCAAGAAGGACGGAAAACCTTTGCGCGACATTTTCATCAATCAACTAATGCCCTGTTTACACCTACCCGATAGTGGGCCCCGATGGTGCCCGATGGCTAAATCAGCAGCTATCGTTATAACATCGCAAATAGCGTGGTTGCATCGGGAAACACCGTTACTCTTCCCGGGAACATCGTTAGACAACGGGAAGAAAAGCTCAATGATCGGGCAACATTAGTTTTGGGTCTATCGGGGTAGAATCGGTTACCAGGTGTTGCTATGGGCTAATCGGCTATAATCGGGAATAGAACGGGAGCATAACATACAACAATACAATAACAATAAATATCAGTCTAAACCAGTCTCCCATTGGCCTTCTCCCGAAATGACGCCAAATGATTCCAAACGCGTCATTTGACGGGTTTGGCGTCATTCGAAATGACGTCAAATGACGCCAAACGCACTTCGGGTGTCTTTCCTGGCATAAATCGTTATGTTATCGTTATAACATCGGGTATGTGTAAATGTTACCCCGATAAATTGACCCGATCATACATTTTTAGCCCGATGTCACCCGAATCACCCCGACTTCCACATCGGTCGTCCATCGGCCATTAGTGGCCATTAGCGGGATGGTGTAAACGGGGCATAACCCTAACCTTGTCCAGAAATACCTTGCGCGTACTGTGTTTGATTGTTTTCATCCCCCTGTCGCACGGAAGTGACTGTTCTGTCGACCAATCAACGGAGTGTAGCTCCACCTTTTCGACCGCTTAGTACCCCAACGGAGGAGTACCAAAAATTAGGTACAGCTAAGTGCAGCTCAGCGCGCTTAATGCCGCACCCTGCCCAATTTTTTGGCAGTGGAAACACGAACCATGCCGCACTGAACTGCACGATGGAAACACGCCATATTGTTCCCTCAGGAAATGTTTCCACCTCAATACTATGCTTAAGCTAGGAAAAGAGAATATGAAATACAATTTAGGCCTAGGTACAAATTACATTTCCTATCTATTTTCCTATTTGAAAGCCTTCAAGACACATTAATTACCGGTAGCATAAACCTTTCATTGATTATTGATTCAGATTTATTTCAGGAGTTTTGAGTGTTTGGGAGATTTAAAGAGGAATTAAGTTAAATGTATTAATTGTCTGAGTGACTGAACATAACAACGGCATCATGTTCACATGTCATCATGTGGCCGATAGATTTTGAGACATATGATTGGCTCCTGTTATTGCTAGTTGCCATCTAACGGCGCATTCAGAACGCTGGGAATCATGGGGAAAACATTTTGCGACGTCTGAAAGTTGTTGGGAACAACACCTCATGACGCTCTGATGATTCTTCTCCCTTTTGGCAACTGGGGCCAGATGTTGTTAACAGAGTTGCCCAGTTGGTGAAGTATTGTTAACTAGTGTGCATGAACATGGTGGAGCATGAAAGTTGTACTCAATATAAAAGAATCAACCATCATATGACATAGTTCACAATTGAATGACGTTGTAACCGTCTGTTGGCATCGACTTTGCTCAGTTTTAAACGTTCTGTACTGGTAAACCAGCTCTAGATAAGGGCATGTGTAGTCTCCTACAGTGGCAATACAATGTGCTTCTCATGAATGAAAGCAAAAAGATGGTAGGTGATAGGCTACAAGGAAATAAAGGCGTGCAAACATGAAACTGATCTTCCTAATGCCGCGTTTCCACTGCAGGGTGCGGTACGGTTCGGTTTGCCTCAGTCCGGTAGGGAGGGGCGGTATAGCCCAGCTCAGTTCCGAGGTCGCGTTTCCACCGCCGACAGTACCCTTTATGGTAGGCCGGATGTCGATCGCCGTGGCAGCTACGTAAACATTGTGACATAGCAGCGCGACACAGAGTAGCCTGCTCAATAAAAACAATGGAAAAGTTGAACACGACACATTAAACCAAGAGCTACCATGGAAGTCGTCCAGCAACAGTTCCTGGCCGAGGAACGTCTCCACCTCCTTGTTCGCCCAAGCAAGTGTTTTACGCGACATGTTCATTGTAAAGAATAATACCTTGAGGCTACTGTTTGTTTGTTTTTATCCCCACGTCGCCCGGAAGGGACGATTCTGTCGACCAATCAACGGAGGGGGTGTGTAGCTCGAATTTTCCGGCACCCTTTCAGGCGTCTCAGTACCCCAACGGAGGAGTACTGAAGACGAGGGCAAAACAAGCAAGGCTCAGTCCGGGTCACGCCCACTTTTGGTGGTGGAAACTCAATCCGTACCGCACCTTTGCGAAGCGAACCGTACCGCACCCTGCAGTGGAAACGAGGCATAAGTTGCAATGACCAGTGAGATATAATAAGGTCTTATTTTTTACATTAAAGCATGTGAACTTGTTCCAGTTGAACCCATCTATTAATTGGCCACAAATTGCACAAGATGACGTCTTTAAAATATGTCGCTTGTCTTTCCTTCTCCATAGATTTGGATTTTTCCAGTCACAGAGCATCACCTACTTAATCCTGCATCTGGTGCCTGGAGAAACAGTAAACCAAATGTTTCGGAAGCATCTGAAGGTGTGACACCCACTGGCCTCACCTGTGACTCAATACATTATGTGGTTTTAGTATTTTCTCCTTGTGTGGAAACATGCAGAGTATACTTCTGTTTGCTGTCTTTTATTGGCACTTTTATTTTCAGACCTTGTGTGGTTCTTGCGGATCACATCATTGTGCTTTGAAGACGCTGCCCAGGTTAGACACACTGACCACATAATGAACTGATCCATTGACACATTGCTTAGATATTTGTCTGGATAGGGTTATTCTAAATATATTAACCAAACCAGTTTCACCAAATTAATATATCAACCAACAGTATAAAAGTCTTGTTGGATTTTTTTTGTTGTGCTTATTTCTGTTAGACAAATATTCAATGAACAATAGGCAGCAAAGATTCAACATCCGGCCTTACCACCCCTCCGTCTCTGTGAACAACAAAAAAATCGACTTCTGACCTTTTTAATCTTTTCCTCTTTATGCTCCGCTTCCCCCAGTGTCTTTATCTTCCGTCTGAACCGGATTGGTGAAGACGAAAAGGGCGCGCGAGTGAAGTTGAATCATCCTGTGGTTCTTTGCAGAGAACTGGATCTTTCCGGTTTCCTGCCTGCCACACAGGTAAACATCCACGTAGATTACATTTGATATTTATTGTGCTTGTCATTCGTGTTCATGTAACTTTAATACCGCAGCTTTTTACTCAATTCAAAACTATGCTAGCTAGAACATTGTCTATAAATGTGCTTAGTTTCAGGAGACATTCCGGTACAAGCTGGTGAGTGTCATCAGCCATGTCGGGTCAAGAACTGACGAGGGTAAGAAGAACATTGAAGTCATTTGTAGAGTAAAGCTTCTAGCTTCCAGATCAGAGTGGATGCAGACTGCCTAGCATTCATTAACTGGATTGAGATTCCTGCTTATGCAACTAGGCTTGCGGTTACAGACCAAGGTGTAGGCCTAGATGGTACTATAATATATATATATATATATATATATATATATATATATATATATAAAGTCCACATGCCCTTTCTTCCTCATAGGTCATTTTGTAAGTGAAAGACTTCTGATGGCGGCAGGCGTCACTTGAGACGGCTGGCTCACCTACAATGACGAAATTGTGAAAATGTCTGACGACTCTGAAGATCTACAGCGGCCACAGTCTGCATCCATCCTCTTCTACGAACGCCAGGTGGATCCGGCCGTTCCTCACAAGGGAAGCAGCCCAGCTCATCTCCCGCCTCGACTACGGCAACTCGCCCCAAAGAATTTAGTGTCAAACACTAAATTCATTTCCTGCATTCTGGTGAATTTGTATTCCAACCATTTGTGCCTTTTCGGAATTAAGTTATGGCGGAAATTTCTTAACTATGAATAGGAAGGCTTTGCCTTCTCTGTGTGTGTCACTATACATACTATGGTTTATTACAATGCTTTTGTGTTTACACAATTACAACAGAGGTAAGACAAGACCATGAATATGGCCATGACTTCCAATGCAGGACATGTTATACACAATAATATACACATGAGCGAGTCAGCCTGATGCACCAGCTGTGCATCACATAGCTTTCTAACACAGTGATAACTGTTATAGAAGGCTACATGCCCTAATAAGTGATCTGACATTTTAATATCAATCAAGCCTACTACGATGTGCTACAATTTAAAGTTACAACATTCAACACACAAACGTTGCTGTTATTGTGATTGTTTTGACCGCGGATAACGGCTTAATTAGCCTACGGTGTAATTCTCCATGTCACTCATCTACAGCTCATCTCAAGGTAGCGGCAAATTTCATTACAATGAAATGGGATGTCAATTACTTTAGTCTATGCCTTTTCTGATGACATGTTTCAAGCTAACAGTTATGAATGGTTTCTTCTCCACATAATGGACACACCATATAAGGTTTAATGAGTTTGTACTTTGTAGATGGGTTAAGGACTACAAATATGGCCACTTTGCCATTTCCGCTAAAGCAATGACAGACAAAGGTTTACCGAACATATAGGCGTGGCTTATTTCAAAGTCTGCCCACTTCCAATATAAACTTTTCTTACATGTGTTCAAGAGATGCTTCATGAACCACCTCCAGAACATAAGCTTGTTTACCTTGTCTCTGTGGTAAAAAAACACTTGTTGAATATTTACCACTCCGAGTCATACCTAGCCCGAGACGACCATACCACGAAGGATCAAACTCGTTTTTCACCAAATTACATACGTCACATCGTCGGTGAACATGTTGGCTGCTGAGTCATCTCAGATCAATAGTTGTGAAGACAACAACACCCATGGACCCACGCTGCTACAAGAAGTTATCAAACCAAGACTTTTATTTATTTTCCTCATCTTCTTTTGATAAGGACATGAGCTTCCCCAAATACATATTTCAACTTTAACTTTAACTAAAATGAAAGAAAGGCATTGCTCTTTTCTCTTTAACATATTGACTCAACAGTCTCAACCATAAATTTCAGCTCCATCTTTGTTGTCTGTATTAGTTAACTAAAATTGAAAAAGCTCGCACTATTACCTGGCTTGAAGATATAGATTTTTTGTTGCTCTTAAAGGGGTAGTTCGGAATTTTGGACATAGGGCCTGATTCCGAAGTGAGCATTGGTATTCTATATCACTGGAGACAGTTTTCAACACATTTCATTCAGTCCTTCTAGTTGCAGAGTTCGCTCGTGCTAGGCTATAGCGCAAGTCAACGGGCAATGCTAGCCTGCTATTAAAAACAGTCTTACCCACTCCACAGTACACCCGAGGTAAATCAATTATAACGACAGACTATACATCTAAATGTCTGTTTATAGAATAATGTTAGAAATAAAACCAACCTTGCATTGCATTGCATTTTGAGGGAATTGCGGGGTCTCAGCAGCAGTGTTTATATTCCTGTACGTAGGCTACGGCAGCGGCGGACTGATACCTAGGTTACCTGCCGCTGTCATTGCTACAAACGCAGAGTACAGTGAACGAAGGAATTCTACAAGCGTATTAAATTAACAAGATATGGCCACGTTTGGAGGAGTTAGCGATGCAAGACGATTATGAGGAATTTGTTGTATCCAACGAACCGTACATGTACGAGCCGGTGTTTTGATGTCAAAGCCAGCGGCAACAAGCCACAGTTGAGTCCTTTCTGGATCTCGCACTGGAAATTGGTGGAAACTTTGTGGTGCCCATCTGTACCGTTTATTTCTACAATTTCTAAAAGCACACTGAACCATCATGTTGCCTAGTCGTTCAATTGCGCTTCTGTCCCACGCTTCTCTGTTTACGTTCTTCTGTCGTGATTCGGTTACAAACCTAACCAGCGCATAGTAGAATTCCACTTCTGCTGAGAAAGTAGTCCCTCGATGATTCATGCGATGCATGGTTAGTTTTATTTCTAACATTATTCTATCAACACAGACATTTAAATCTATAGTCTGGCGTTATAATTGATTTACCTCGGGTGTACTGTGGAGTGGGTAAGACTGTTTTTAATAGCAGGCTAGCATTGCCCGTTGACTTGCGCTAGCCTAGCACGAGCGAACTCTGCAACTAGAAGGACTGAATGAAATGTGTTGAAAACTGTCTCCAGTGATATAGAATACCAATGCTCACTTCGGAATCAGGCCCTATGTCCAATATTCCGAACTACCCCTTTAAGGTACGAACACACCAAACGCGTACCCCGCGTATAGACGCGTATAAAATCGGCAATTTTTCCATAGGGAACCATT